>NC_029781.3:68479386-68508541 GCF_000817695.3 Arachis duranensis
TGATGAGCGGATAATTTATACGCTTTTTGGCATTGTTTTTATATAGTTTTTAGTAAGTTTGAGCTACTTTTAGGGATGTTTTCATTATTTTTTATGTTAAATTCACATTTCTGGACTTTACTATGAGTTTGTGTGTTTTTCTGTGATTTCAGGTAAATTCTGACTGAAATTGAGGGATTTGAGCAAAACTCTGAAGAAGGCTGACAAAAGGACTGCTGATGCTGTTGGAATCTGACCTCCCTGCACTCAAAATGGATTTTCTGGAGCTAAAGAACTCCAATTGGCGCGCTCTCAACGGCGTTGGAAAGTAGACATTCAGGGCTTTCCATCAATATATAATAGTCTATACTTTATTCGAAGATTGACGACGTAACTTGGCGTTGAACGCCAAGTACACGCTGCTGTCATTAAACGCCAAGTTCATGCTGCTGTCTGGAGTTAAACGCCAGAAAAACGTCATGATCCGGAGTTGAACGCCCAAAACACGTCATAACTCAGAGTTCAACTCCAAGAGATGCCTCAGCTCGTGGATTAATCAAGCTCAGCCCAAGCATACACCAAGTGGACCCCGGAAGTGAATTTATGCATCAATTACTTACTCATGTAAACCCTAGTAGCTAGTCTAGTATATATAGGACATTTATCTATTGTATTAGACATCTTTGGTCTCAGTTTTGTTTTATTCTTCATCTTAGGAGATCATTGATCACGTTTCAGGGGGCTGGCCATTCGGCCATGCCTGAACCTCTTTTACTTATGTATTTTCAACGGTGGAGTTTCTGCACACCATAGATTAAGGGTGTGGAGCTCTGCTGTACCTCAAGTATTAATGAAAGTCTATTATCTTTTATTCAAATCTCTCTTATTCTTGTTCCAAGATATTCATTCGTACCCAAGAACATGATGAATGTGATGATAAGTAACCCTCATTATCATTCTCACTTATGAACGTGCGTGATTGACAACCACTTCCGTTCTACATGCAACAGAGCTTGAATGCGTATCTCTTAGATTCCCCAACAGAATCTTTGTGGTATAAGCTAGATAGATGGCGGCATTTATGAGGATCCGGAAAGTCTCACCTTGTCTGTGGTATTCCGAGTAGGATTCCGGTAATGAATGACTGTGACGTGCTTCAAACTTGCAAGTGCTGGGCGTTAGTGACAGACGCAAAAGAATCAAGGGATTCTATTCCAGTAGGAGCGGGAACCAACCAGTGATTAGCCGTACTGTGACAGAGTGCGTGAGCATTAGTTTTCACTACGAGGATGAGATGTAGCCATCAACCATGGGTGATGCCTCCAGACGATTAGCCGTGCGAGTGACAGCCGCATAGGATCATTTTCCCGAGAGGATTGAAAGTAGCCACCGCTGATGGTGAACCCCTATACAAAGCTTGCCATGGAAAGGAGTAAGAAGGATTGAGTAGAAGCAGTAGGAGAGCAGGCGTCCTTAAGCCATGCAGCATCTCCATTCGCTTATCTGAAATTCCCACCAATGAATCTGCATAAGTCTTCTATCCTTTTTATAATCTATTCTCTTATTTCTATTTTCGAAACCCATAAACCAATTTAATCTGCCTGACTGAGATTTGCAAGGTGACCATAGCTTGCTTCATACCAACAATCTCTGTGGGATCGACCCTTACTCACGTAAGGTTTATTACTTGGACGACCCAGTACACTTGCTGGTTAGTTGAACGGAGTTGTGACCACTCGTGCCAATTTCTGAATTCCATACGAGCACAAGGAGTGTAATTATTCGATTTGTGTGAAAGTATAAATCACAATTTCGTCTACCATAAAGCCTTGTTGAGGTTTTTGTTGATCCTTCCATGAGAAATTTGGATGATTTCTCCATAAGGGATTATAGGTGTTTCCATAGGCTTCACCCATGTAATTCACCTCTGCCATTGCAGGGTTCTCAGGATCATAGGCTTCTTCTTCAGAAGATGCCTCTTTAGTACTGTTGGATGCATTTTGCAATCCATTCAAACTCTGAGAAATCATATTGACTTGCTGAGTCAACATTTTGTTCTAAGCCAATATGGCATTCAGAGCATCAATTTCAAGAACTCCCTTCCTCTGAGGCGTCCCATTATTCACAGGATTCCTTTCAGAAGTGCACATGAACTGGTTATTTGCAACCATTTCAATGAGTTCTTGAGCTTCTGCAGACATTTTCTTCAGGTGAATAGATCCACCTGTAGAATGGTCCAATGACATCTTAGACAATTCAAACAGACCATCATAGAATATATCCAGGATAGTCCATTCTGAGAGCATGTTAGAAGGATACTTTTTGGTCAGTTGCTTGTATCTTTCCCAAGCTTCATAGAGGGATTCACCTTCTTTCTGTCTGAAGGTTTGAACATCCACTCTAAGCTTGCTCAGCTTTTGAGGAGGAAAGAATTTTGCTAAGAAAGTCGTGACCAGCTTATCACAAGAGTTCAGGCTATCTTTAGGTTGAGAGTCCAACCATGTTCTGGCTTTGTCTCTTACAGCAAAAGGGAAAAGCATAAGCTTGTAGACCTCGGGATCAACTCCATTGGTCTTAACAGTATCACAGATCTGCAGGAATTCAGTTAAGAACTGAAAAAGATCTTCTGATGGAAGTCCATAAAACTTGCAATTATGTTGCATCAGAGAAACTAATTGAGGTTTTAGCTCAAAGTTATTTTCTCCAATGGCAGGGATTGAGATGCTTCTTCTATGGAAATTGGAATTTGGTACAGTAAAGTCACCAAGCATCTTCCTTGCACCTCCACCATTGTTATTGGGTTCGGCCATGTCTTCTTTTTCAAGATTCTCTGTAAGGTTTTCTTTGGATTGTTGTGCTTTAGCTTCTCTTAGCTTCTTCTTCAGAGTCCTTTCAGATTCAGGATCTGCTACAACAAGAATATCCTTGTCCTTGCTCCTGCTCATATGAAAAAGAAGAAAACAAAAAAGAAGAGGAATAATCTATGTCACAGTATATAGATTCCTTTATGTAGTAGAAGAGAAGAAGAAAATAAGAGGAAAAATTCAAACATAGAGAGAAGAGAAGAGGATTCGAATTATGAGTAGAAGAGAATTGTTAGTAGATAAATAAATAAATAGAAGGAGATGAGAGAGAGGAGTTTTCGAAAATAATTAAGAAGAAAAGGAAAATATTTTTTGTTTTTATTTTAAAAATTTAGTTAGAATTCGAAAATTAGGAGAAGAAATAAAATTAAAATTAAAATTTGAAACAATTAGTTAATTAAAAGAATTTTGAAAAAGAGGAAGGTGATTTTTGAAAATTAGAGAGAAAAAAAGTAGTTAGGTGGTTTTGAAAAAGATAAGAAATAGTAAAACAAACAAAAAGTCAATTAGTTAGTTGAAAAAGATTTGAAAATAAATTTTGAATAGATAAGAAGTTAGAAAAGATTTTTGAAATTGATTTTGAAGAAGATATGATTTGAAAAAGATTTGAAAAGGAAATTAAAAAGATTTGATTTTTAAAATTAAAATTGATTACTTGACTAACAAGAAACTAAAAGATATGATTCTAGAATTTAAAGATTGAAAATTTCTTAATAAGAAATTAACAAACTTCAAATTTTTGAATCAATCACATTAATTGTTAGTAAAGTTTTTAAAAATTATGAAATAAAATTAAGAAAAAAATTTTAAAAATCAAATTTTAAAAAAAATTTCAAAAATATAAAAGAAAAATGAAAAAGATTTGATTTTGAAAAAGATTTTGAAAAGATAAATTTTTGAAATTGAAATCTTGACTTGACTAACAAGAAACAACTAATTATTTTTAAAATTTTTAACTAAGTCAACCCAAAGATTTCGAAATTTATGAGTAAAATAAGGAAAAGATATTTTTTATTTTTTGAATTTTTAATGAGGAGAGAGAAAACCACAAAATAACTCAAAACATGAAAATTTTGGATCAAAACCAATGATGTATGCAAGAACAATTTGAATGTCAAGATGAACACCAAGAACACTTTGAATATCACGATGAACATTAAGAACTTATTTTTGAAAAATTTTCAAGAAAAGAAAAACATACAAGAAACCAAAGTCAAAACTTGACTTTAGACTCAAACAAGAAACACAAAATATTTTTGATTTTATGATTTTATAATTTTTTTTGTATTTTTTGAAAATTATTTTGGAAAAACAAAAAAGAAGAAAAAAATTTTTTTGTATTTTTTGAAAATATGAATAAAAAGCTTAAAAATAAAATAAAATTACCTTATCTGAGCAACAAGATGAACCGTCAGTTGTCCAAACTCGAACAATCCCCGGCAACGGCGCCAAAAACTTGGGGCACGAAATTGTGATCTTAATGGCGCCAACAACTTGGTACGCACAATTGTAATCTCAACTCTTATTCACAACTTCGCACAACTAACCAGCAAGTGCATTGGGTCATCCAAGTAATAAACCTTACGTGAGTAAGGGTCGATCCCACGGAGATTGTCAGCTTGAAGTAAGCTATCGTCACCTTGTAGATCTCAGTCAGGCGGATTCAAATGGTTATGGAGTTTTGATAATTAAAAGATAACTAAACATAAAATAAAGATAGAGATACTTATGTAAGTCATTGGTAGGAATTTCAGATAAGCGTATGGAGATGCGTTGTTCCTTCTGAATCTCTGCTTTCCTACTGCCTTCATCCAATCCTTCATACTCCTTTCTATGGCAAGCTATATGCTGGGCGTCACCGTTGTCAATGGCTACTTCCCGTCCTCTCAGTGAAAATGGTCCTTTACGGTTTCTGTACGGCTAATCAACTGTCGGATTTCTCGTCTCGGATGAAAAATACCATGCATAGATATCGTATGCCTAATTAGCAGTTAGTTCTCGATCGTGTAGGAATAGGATTTACTATCCTTTTGCGTCTGTCACCACGCCCTACAATCACGAGTTTGAAGCTCGTCACAGTCATCCCATCCTAGATCCTATTTGGAATACCACAGACAAGGTTTAGACTTTCCGGATCTCAAGAATGCTGCCAATGAATTCTAGCCTATACCACAAAGATTCTAATCTCGGATTTAGATACCCCATTGTCATAGGGGAGTTGATGTGAATTGTTGATTAGAAACCCAAGAGATATACCTTCAAGCTTGTTTTCATGTAGAACGGAAGTGGTTGTCAATCACGCGTTCATAAGTGAGAATGGTGATGAGTGTCACATAATCATCACATTCATCATGTTCTTTTGTGTGAATGGATATCTTAGAATAAGAATAAGCATGAATTGAATAGAAGAACAATAGTACTTTACATTAATACTCGAGGAACAGCAGAGCTCCACACCTTAATCTATGATGTATAGAAACTCCATCGTTGAAAATACATAAGTGAAAATAGGGTAGGCATGGCCGAATGGCCAGCCTCCCAAAACGTGAACAATGGTTCAAAGATGTTCCAAAAGCTCCTTAGTACAATAGTAAAAAGTTTTATTTATACTAAACTAGTTACTAGGGTTTACAAAAATAAGTAAATACTGCAGAAATCCACTTCCGGGGCCCACTTGGTGTGTGCTTGGGCTGAGTATTGAAGCTTTCACGTGTAGATGCCTTCTTTGGAGTTAAACGCCAGTTTGTAACTTGTTTCTGGCATTTGACTCTGCCTTGTAACTTGTTTTTGGCGTTTAACGCCAGAATAGGGCAGAAAGCTGGTGTCGAACGCCAGTTTGCATCATCTAAACTCGGGAAAAATATAGACTATTATATATTTCTGGAAAGCCCTAGATGTCTACTTTCCAACGCAAGTGAGTACGCGCCATTTGGATTTCTGTAGCTCCAAAAATTCTATTTTGAGTGCAGGGAGGTCAGAATCCAACAGCATCAGTAGTCCTTCTTCAGCCTCTGAATCAGATTTTTGCTCAAGTCCCTCAATTTCAACTAGAAAATACCTGAAATTACAGAAAAACACACAAACTCATAGTAAAGTCCAAAAATGTGAATTTTGCTTAAAAACTAATAAAAAATACTAAAAAGTGAATAAAACTTACTACATATTATATAAAAACAATGCCAAAAAGCGTATAAATTATTCGCTCATCACGTACCTTCCACCATCATATCCGATAGAGATCCTCGCTTCACCTTGCGGTTCTGGGGAGCTTTCCAGTGAGCTTTTGGCACTCAATTAAGTCTAAATACTGTATATCATCCTCAGGCGGATGGCCATTAAGAAAGGATAATTCAAACCTTAGAAGATATGCTAAGGGCTTGTGTTTTAAACCAGCCGGCGAGCTGGGATCGATATATGCCTTTGGTAGAGTTTGCTTACAACAACAGTTATCATGCGAGCATTGGAATGGCTCCGTATGAAGATTTATATGGAAGAAAATGTCAATCTCCATTATGTTGGTATGAAGCAGGAGAAAAGAGGTTGATAGGGCCTGAAATTATAAGTGAAAGCACTGAGCAAATAAAGAAAATCCGTAGTCGAATGCTTATGGCTCAAAGCCATCAGAAAAGCTATGCTGACCAAAAGTGAAAGCCTTTAGAGTTTGAGGAAGGAGAACACGTCTTCCTGAAGGTTACTCCAACCACCGGAATAGTAAGGTCCATCAAAACTAAGAAGTTAACTCCCTGTTACATTGGGCCGTTTGAAATCTTGAAGAGAATTGGACCAATGGCATATAGGATCGCTTTACCACCACATCTTTCAAACCTGTATGACGTGTTTCACGTATTCCAGCTTTGTAAATACACTTTTGATCCTAGTCATATCTTAGAACCGGAATAAGTTCAAGTGAGAGAAGATTTGATGCTTCCGGTAGCTTCAGTTAGGATTGATGACACTAGCATCAAGCGTTTACGCGGGAAAGAGATTTCTTTGGTGAAAGTAGCTTGGAGTAGGAATGGTATTGAAGAACATACCTGGGAGCTTGAGTCAGAGATGAGGAAGGACTACCCACACCTCTTTTCAGGTAACTCGCTCTAAATTTTGAGGACAAAATTCCTAATTATGTGGGTAGGATGTAAACCCCTCTAAAATCAGTAAATGATTAGTCAATAAATTGAATTTTAATTAGGAAAATTAAAAATGCAAAAATAATATCAAAATAGGATAGAGCTCTTCAAAACGAGAATTTTGACACCAATTTCAAGAAATTCAGCCTAAAATTGGATCGGATGAGCCGAACTGGTTAAACCGGGGCCAAAACCGGGTCCGTGAGTCCAACTGGACCCATAACTTATAATGAACAGGGGCTTCTCCTTCCCCATTCAGCCATTAGAATGATGAACAGATTGGGGGAGAGTAGAGCTTCCCTAACCCTCATCAAACCTTCCAACCACCATAACTTCCCCGTTTGAACTCCGATTATCGCACCGTTCGCGGCCACGCGTCCAGCGCATCGAGCTCTACATTTCTGTTGGATTAATTTCACCGGTAAGCCCCAATTTTATTTCAAAATCTGTACCCCCTTTCTAATTATAAAATTGAACTCTTGTGATGAAATCTTACCCAATTTGGTGTTTTAGGTTTGATTTAGCTTGCGAAGCTTATTGGGCTTGAGTTGCTATGCGTGTAAGTATGGTAAGGACAACCTAAACCCTAGACAAATCTTGAAATTATTATGTGAAATCTGAAATTGAAGTGTACATGTATATTAGGTGTAAATTGAGTAGATATATATGCATTGGAGTTGAATTATGGGCATTTGGAAGCTTGGTGGTGATTGGAGCTGAGATTTTGGTTGGTTTCTCAAATCTTGAGGGGCTGCGTTGTAGTTAGTGTGGCTACCTTGGACTGAATAAAGTGATCAGCCAAGGTATGATTTAGGTTTCACGCGTTTAACATGTAAGGTTTTATGAAAACTTAGGCTAGAGCACTATAGGATAAGTTGAAATGGTTACATGCTTTAAATGATTAGTTTTGTGATGTTGATGGATAAGTGGATGTTGAGTGATGAAGGATGAAGGATTTATAAATATGGCAATGTAAAGACATGGTTGTGATTGAGTGGTATTTATTTGGACTTGTTGGTATTGACTTGACGAATAATGTTGTAATGAGGGTTGAAGAATTTCATGATGATGATAATATGGATATGTATAGTAATATGGTTTGTGGCTAAACTTGTAAAGTTGGGTGAAATGTGGTGTTATTAAGCTAAGTTGTAAGAATTGTTGTGCTATGATTAAAAGGCTAGTTAGATTGATGGTTGTGGTAAGTTGAGTTGAATGGAAATGAGCTTTGAAAGGAAAAAATGTGGTTTTGGTAAAAAAAAATGAGGTTTGGTGTAATTTGGTAAAAAGTGGGTTTTGACGAATTTTGGAAGTCCATAGCTTGCTCCTCAAATTTTGGATGGAAATGTGGTTTGTTTCAAACGAAAGATGGTTTTACAAACTTTTGAACGATATAAATTTTGTGAAAAACAGAATTTTATAGAGAAAGTTATGGACGACGGAAGTTTAGTGAGAAAAATGTGTATGCAGGTTGTCAAAATCTGGTTTTGCAGCTTTCTAGACTATCTGCTATTTTTTTGGCAAAACGTACATCCACACGCACGCGTGGCCCATGCGTACGCATGGCGTGATGCATGCGCGAGTAGCCCATGCATGCGCGTGATGAGCCAACATGCATGACCACGCGTACGCGTGACATGCTGTTCTCACCTACGCATACGCATGGTAAGGGAATGCGCGCACGTGCTACGTTTTCACACTACCACGCGCACGCGTGGCCTCTACTTGCTGCAAAATTGGAATTTTGGTGTTTTAAACCAGATTTTCACTTCTAAACCTACATTTTCTTCCTTTTAAATATAAGGTATAGTACTAAGTCCAGTAGCTAGTTGAAGCTAGGAAAATAAGGTAACTTGGGAATGAAGAAAAGGGAAAATATGAGGATTTATAGGAAAAATATATGGATATTAAATGTAGTTATGATGCCATGGCTTTGGTGAATGATTATATTATGATTATGAACATGAAATGGCTTATAAATGATGTTATCTGAGATACGAGTTTCCCTGGATAATAGAACTGTGGCTTGCCACCACGTGTTCCAAGTTGAATCTCGATACTCTATTGACCCTACGTCGTAAGGGTGACCGGGCACGTATAAATTTTCGGGTATAAATATCCCCTATTGAGTGATTAAATGATGAATGAATGTGAAATCTATGCATAGACTCATGGGGTTGCGCGACGGGGGACAATCTAAGGTTTTCAGACTTGTCGGGTTGGTTGGATAACCGACAGTTGAGCCTCATCAGCCATAGGACAGGCATACATCATGTGCATTTGTTTGTTTTGATTGCTATGCATTACATGGGATTGCCTAACTGAATATGTACATCCTGCTACCTGTTATACTTGCTACTTGCACTATCTGCTTCTTACTTGTACATGAACTTGTTTGGTTGCTTGTCTCTGCTAAATTATGGATGACAGGGGAACGGAGGAAGGGTGAAATGGTTTGGTGTTTATGTTAGGTTTGAAAGTTAGTAAGTTTAGGAATGTCTAGATTACCTATCCCTATTTATGGCTTTTTCTTAGAAAATTAAGTTCTACAAGGTAGCGTTTGTTTTGAGGTACTGAGACAGAGACTTGGAGACTGACACTCAGTATCATGTTTGTTGGTTCAGAGACTGGTACTAAAATTTTTGTCTCTGTCCCTAAAATTTCAGTATTTCAGTACTTCCAAAAAGTAAGGACATAGGGGACTAAAATTTTTAGAGATGGAAACTGAAACTTTAATAATATTTTATACCTAAAATACCTTCATTTCAATTAATTAATTCCAATTTTACCCTTTGTACAAATTAAATTAGAATTTCATTCTTGTTTCAATTTCTGTCTCTCATTTTACACCAAACAAAATACTGAGATTTATTTCAATCTCTATCTCTCAGTCTCAGTCTTTTTGTCTCTATCTCTCCACCAAACGCTACCCAATTGTATGACGAAGTTCTAGGATTGCCTCTGGCATTCCTAGGACCTTATTTATTATACGCGTGTGGTGCACGAAATTGTGATCTCAATTGTGCCAACAACTTGGTACGCACAACTGTAATCTCAACTCTTTTTCACAACTTCACACAACTAACCAGCAAGTGCACTGGGTCGTCCAAGTAATAAACCTTACGTGAGTAAGGGTCGATCCCACGGAGATTGTCGGCTTGAAGCAAGCTATGGTCATCTTGTAAATCTCAGTCAGGCAGATTCAAATGGTTATGGAGTTTTGATAATTAAAAGATAAATAAACATAAAATAAAGATAGAGATACTTATGTAATTCATTGGTGGGAATTTTAGATAAGCGTATGGATATGCGTTGTTCCTTCTGAATCTCTACTTTTTTACTGCCTTCATCCAACCCTTCACACTCCTTTCTATGGCAAGCTGTATGATGGGAGATCACCGTTGTCAATGGCTACCATCCGTCCTCTCAGTAAAAATGGTCCAAATGCGCTGTCACCGCACGGCTAATCATCTGTCATCATGTCATGTTTTTCTATGTTTTTTCATACAAGAAATTGATAATTAGTTCTTAAATATTGCATTCCTTTATGCTTAAATGGTATATTTCTGTGATCTTTTGATTTTATAAATTTTGTAGGAAATAAGAAGAAAAAGAAGCAAAAGAGCACAAAATAAGCTAAAAAGAAGAAAAGAGGAATTTTGGGCACGCTTTAAAGTAAAAGCACGCTTTAAACCTTAGGCCACGCTTTGGAAAGCGTGACCTAAGGAGCCAAAAGTGTGGCGCACCCAAGGAAGCAAGGCCATAGCCCAGCATCAAACCAAACAAGGCCAAGGAAGCACTAGCGCTAAGTTAAAACATTTAACTGAGCGCCCAAGAGAATGGAAGAAGCATTAGCGCTCAGTTAACTTGTTTCACCTTTTTCGTGCCCCTTTATGAAAGAAATCAAGGTGCAAGCAAGCAAAATGGGGGAGCCAACGATCGAACCTTGCACATGAGACATGAGGGGCGCTACTCTTCACCAATGGAAATTGCCAAAATGCAAGCTCCAAGGCTCGAACCAAGCACATGAGGGAACAAAGGGAGCGCTACTTGCATTGCTCCATGAAGAAATTAGTCACAAATGGCTCTGCTGGGATTCGAACCAAGGAGCTCCTCTCTTGCAAGACTTGGAGCACTCCACTTGGCCAAAGAAAATGGCACCAATTTGACTCACCTAAGGTTCGAACTTGGAGCTCTCTCTACAAGGCAGGGGCGCTCAGTTAACTTAGTTAACTTAGCGCTATGAGGGCTATCCAATGAAGCTTTGTCACGCAAGGGAATTGGGCTAAGGACAAGCACATGTAGCGCTCAGTTAGAAAATTCTAACTTAACAATACCCTAGAGCAAGGCACGCATCAAACGGGCCAAGGAAACAAGCTTTGAGCGCTCAGTTAACTTAGTTAACTGAACGCTCCCCTGGGAGGTGGCCTTGGTTCAATTTCAATTAAAAACCAATTGCTTGCCAATTCCTCACCAATTTTGAAAAGGCCAAATCCAAATCAATCCACTCTTCTTCAAATCCAAAGCAAGCAAAGCCCATTATCATCACTCAAAGGCACAAGGATCAGTTAGATTAGGATTTGCATTTGAATTTTAATTTATTTGCAATTTCATTTTCATTTTCACTTTGTAAAGCCTATATAAGGCATCATTTTCATTTTTGTAAGGAGGCTGGCTCCAATAGGGAGTTTTTCACTCTTTAGTTTTCATTTTGCTCACTCTTTTAGTTTTCATTTCTGTTTTGAATCTTGGATGGAGAATTGAAGGAATTATGTTTCGTTCTCCCTTTGAGATTTCTCTTTGTTTTGCTTGTCTGCATAATTTTAGTGAATTGTGATTTGAATCAAGGCTCTCTTTACTACTTCCATCTCTATTTCTTCTTCAAATTGTTTCTCTGTTGGATCAAGGAAGGAATTGAGATCTAGACTTATTTTCTAGTCTCATTGATTCCCTAAGATCCTCACTTGTTTCTTTAGATTTCACAATTGAGTTAAATCTTGTTTCTGCCTTGATCAAGTGAGCAATTAAGCTCTTGGTCTTCCTTCTGCTTTTACTGTTTCATTGAAATTGTCAAGTGCTCTTTGAGATTTGAGAATTGATCTCAGTCTTCTTGCTAGTTTACTTTTCTGCTATAATTTCCTTCTCTGTAATTTTTACTTTCTGCTCTTATTGCTCTCAATTTAATTTCCTGCACGTGTGTTCCTCTGCATTTTACATTTGAGTTACTGTGATATGAATTTAATTTTCCTGCACTTTAATTTTCCTGTCACTTGTCCTCAAGATCTCTTTGATTGCTTGCTTCGTTGCTTTCTTTAATTTCCAGCACCCCAGCCCCCTTTACATTTGATGCAATTTATATTTTTTGTCATTTAAGATTCTATCAATTTACATTTCTTGCTCTTTAAGTTTTCTGCCTATTTACATTCTGTCATTTACAATTATTGTCAATTTACTTTCTATTGGCTACATTCCATCCAATTTCACTTCAATGTTAGCTTGACTAAACTAATCACCCACTAAAATTGCTTGATCCATCAATCCATGTGGGATCGACTTCACTCTAAGTGAGTTATTACTACTTGATGCGACCAGGTACACTTGCTGCTGAGTTGTGTGTTTGGAATTAGTTTTCCAATAATACACATCAAGTTTTTGGAGCCGTTACCGGGGATTGATTTAGATCAACAATGATCAAGTGGGTGAGAAGTCTAGATCAAGCATTTTCTTTGTTTTGTTCTATGATTTAAGTTGAAAACAAGGTGTTTAAGTTATTGCCTCACTAAGCAAAGCTCATCTGAGACATGAATTTCAATTTTCTTTGGTATTGTGTTTTACAAAACTCAAATGGAGTTCAACTCATCTTATGATCAAACAACTTTTATGGGATATTACCCACCATCACCAATCTCTAATGTTAGTTGGGAATATTACCAAGAAAATACAAATTCTGAGCACTCCAATCCATGAAGATTTGCTTCAGAACCCCAAGATGAGCAAGAGAATCATGAGGGATACCAACCACCACCACAAAATGATTTATATCATTATCCTCATGGTGGATGGGAGTATCAACAAGGAATGAGGGAGTATGAACAATCAAGTGAGATGAACTATTTCCCAGAGCCACAAAGTGACTCATACTATGATGGCACGTACACAAATGATGGCTGGGAAGGGAAATGCAATGATTCACATTCTAATTATTTAAGGACATTATTACTTGATTGTGCTGCCAGAGCATACTTGGAAGATTATTCCTCCATGCCACAAAATAATCCACACTGTGATGAATTCAATAATCAATCAAATTGTGGGTGGGAGGATCAAAACCAAGCAGCATTCAACAGTTCATACTCCACTTATCAAGAGATATCATCACTTGAGCAAACCTTCAATTCATTCATGGAAAGCTGTCAAACTTCACCTCCCAGTTATTTATCTGAAAATTCTTCATCACTTAACTATCCCGTGACACAAAATCTCTTCCAAAACTCACAATCCACACAAACTTCCATGAATCAATGCCTCTCAAGGCTTGAAACCATGCTTGAAAGCTATGAAAGCGAAGCACAGAGATCTTGGAAAGAACGAGAAAATTCCCTCATAAACATGGAAGTAATGTTAGCTCAATTGTTGAGTGCAAAGAAGAAAAAGGAAGGGCAAGATGAGGAAGCCTCTGTGTCAAGTAAAATTTCAATGGAGAAGGAGGTGATAGAGGTAATTGAACTTGAAGCTGCATATCCACAGAAGTCACTTGAGATAAAAGAACATGAAAACTCACAACCTCCACAAACCTTCCTGAACCAAAGACCTTTAATACTTGAATCTGTGATTGAGAAGTATGAAGAGGAGATGAAGAAATCTTGGGAAGAATAACAAACCTCCTCTATAAAAGTGCTATTAAGTCAATTGTTGAGTGCAAAAGAGGAAGTGGAAGAACAAGAAAATGAGAAGGACAATCAAGGAAGTCCAAACTCAAGTGAAGCAGAGAATTACATGAAGGAAGAGCTCACTGAACCATCAATTCAAAAAGCTCTTGATGAAGAAATCATTCTAACAATCACACAACCACCAATTCTTGAATTCAAGGAAGTGAAGGCAATTAACAAAAGCACCGAGAAGAGGATTGTGACCAAGATACCAAGGACAATATTCAAGAGGAGGTCAACCACAAGCAATTCAACCCCTAGACCACTAGCAAGCAAGCTCAATCAAGCCATGTACAAAAGGAGGCTTGCTGAGAGGAAACCAAGAAAGGGGACAATAGCTGAAACTTCCTTCCTCTTGAGGTCATTCCTCTTAACAAATTGGAAGAAGAGGAAGAAAGTGAAGAACAGGTAGACAGTAGGTACATTTCTTCTCCTTGCTTTGTTTAAATTTCAATAAATTGGCATATGATTACATTCTAAGTTTGGTGTTGCCATGTAACACTTTGTTTTCAATTCCTTTAAATGATTGCATCAATTTTACATGGAAGTGATACACTAAGATTCTAAGTTTGGTGTGCCACTTATTTTTCTATGCAACTCATTCAGCAACACTTGTCTGGATAATCATAATGCCCTTTTTGCAGTGATATTTTTTCTTTTTTAGTTGGACAATATTAGTCTTCTCTTTGTTTTAGCCATTTCCTTGTTTTAATACTTTCTGTTATTAACTATTTTTTTGTGAATACATCACCAAGAGATCCTCGTTCATCACAGATTCTTGGCTTGGTGGTTGTATTTAACATATAACAGTCTCTTTTGTTTAGTTTTAGTTCAAATAAAGTGACATATGGTTGCATTCTAAGTTTGGTGTTGCTATGCAACAAAATTTGGTTCCAATGTTTACTAGATACTTGCATCAAGTCCAAGTGAAAGTGTCACATTAAATTTGGTGTGCCACTTATATTTTTTTATGCAATGTATCATGCACACCATCTTATGTTTGCAATCACAATGTCTCTGTCTCTTGTGCCTTGATTATTATCCTCAATTTTGCTTGCTTAGAGCACATGTATCACTAACACTTCATTGTGTAAGACACTCATGATCTATCTTAGCCCCATAGCCACGGTTTTAATAGTTGCTTGAGGATGAGCAAGCATTCTGAGTTTGGTATGGGAAGGAGGAGAATGGAAGGAAAATGACAACAATAGAGAAGATGAACTACAAGGTTGTAAAGTTCCTTTAACTCTCATTTGTTTCTAGCACTATAATTTTCATGATTGTCTTTATCTTCTCTGTATGCATGTGTATATGAGTAAGCATAGTTTGATATCTAAATGGTAACATGTTGCTATGACATTATGACTACCAACTTGAGTTTTGTGAATTCAAAAGCAATAAAGTATCATGATCATAAACAAACAAGGAATTAAAGAAGAACTTAGCATGTGCATACAAGTATGGGAAAGCTAGTATGATTGATTGTTGCTCAATTGCATTAGATTTTATTTAATTGAAGTTTTCATCTAGGACATTTTGTGAAATCTTTCAAAATCATGAAAACCTTGAATAAGCAAATGCAAGTTAAATTAAGAAAAGTAAAAGGGGAAGAATGAGAAAGCTGAAGGCTCTAAGTACCAATGACAATTCACTTGTTAAGTACTTGTGGTGATTATGTATCAAGCCAAATGCTTGAAAACAAAACACTTAAAAGTCAAGGTTAGGCTCAAAGTGCAAAAGCACTCCCTCAAAGCTCAAGGCTTTGAGCATCAATGATTAGAGAGTCAAGAAAAGAAACAAATGAGCTTAATGAAGTCCTCTAATTAAATGCTTGTGGTGCTTACGTATCAAGTGGTAATACTTGAAAACAAAGCATTTAGAATCGTAGCTTTTTTATTAACTCAAGGGGCAAAGCACCCAAAAGGAGAAGATAATAAAAAAAAATCAAAAGCTTGTTTCAAAGAAGAAACATAAGGAAAAGATTTCATAATTTGAGCTAGATAGAAGCATCAATTATTTACATTTCTTTTGTGATTGAAGAATGCATAGAAAACTAGCTAACCATGAACATTGAGTTGCTTTTCTTCATACCTTGGATTGTCAATCTCTATTCCATGATTCTTTTCTTGCTTGGGGACAAGCAAGGTTTAAGTTTGGTGTTGTGATGACATGTCATCATGTCATATTTTTCTATGCTTTTTCATACAAGAAATTGATAATTAGTGCTTAAATATTGCATTTTTTTATGCTTAAATGGTATATTTCCTTGATCTTTTGATTTTATAAATTTTTTAGGAAATAAGAAGAAAAAGAAGAAAAAGAGCACAAAATAAGCTAAAAAGAATAAAAGAGGAATTTTGGGCATGCTTTGAAGTAAAAGCACGCTTTAGACCTTAGGCCACGCTTTGGAAAGCATGACCTAAGGAACCAAAAGCGTGGCGCACCCAAGGAAGCAAGGCCATAGCCCAGCATCAAACCAAACAAGGCCAAGGAAGCACTAGCGCTAAGTTAAAACATTTAACTGATCGCCCAAGAGAATGGAAGAAGCATCAGCACTTAGTTAACTTGTTTCACCTTTTTTGTGCCCCTTTATGAAAGAAATCAAGGTGAAAGCAAGCAAAATGGGGAAGCCAATGATCGAACCTTGCACATGAGGCATGATGGGCGCTACTTTTCACCAAAGGAAATTGCCAAAATGCAAGCTCCAAGGCTCGAACCAAGCACATGAGGGAACAAAGGGAGCGCTACTTGCATTGCTCCATGAAGAAATTAGTCACAAATGGCTCTGCTGGGATTCGAACCAAGGAGCTCCTCTCTTGCAAGACTTGAAGTGCTCCACTTGGCCAAAGAAAATGGCACCAATTTGACTCACCTAAGGTTCAAACTTGGAGCTCTCTCTCTACAAGGCAGGGGCGCTCAGTTAACTTAGTTAACTTAGCGCTATGAGGGCTGCCCAAGGAAGCTTTGTCACGCAAGGGAATTGGGCCAAGGACAAGCACATGCAGTGCTCAGTTAGAAAATTCTAACTTAACGCTACCCTGCAGCAAGGCACGCATCAAACAGGCCAAGGAAACAAGCTTTGAGCGCTCAGTTAACTTAGTTAACTGAACGCTCCCCTGGGAGGTGACCTTGGTTCAATTTCAATTAAAAACCAATTGCTTGCCAATTCTTCACCAATTTTGAAAAGGCCAAATCCAAATCAATCCACTCTTCTTCAAATCCAAAGCAAGCAAAGCCCATTATCATCACTCAAAGGCACAAGGATCAGTTAGATTAGGATTTGCATTTAAATTTTAATTTGTTTTCAATTTCATTTTCATTTTCACTTTGTAAAGCCTATATAAAGGCATAATTTTCATTTTTGTAAGGAGGCTGACTCCAATAGGGAGTTTTTCACTCTTTAGTTTTCATTTTGCTCACTCTTTTAGTTTTCATTTCTGTTTTGAATCTTGGGTGGATAATTGAAGGAATTATGTTTCATTCTCCCTTTGAGATTTCTCTTTGTTTTGCTTGTCTGCATAATTTCAGTGAATTATGATTTGAATCAAGGCTCTCTTTACTGCTTCTATCTCTATTTCTTCTTCAAATTGTTTCTCTGTTGGATCAAGGAAGAAATTAAGATCTAGACTTGTTTTATAGTCTCATTGATTCCCTGAAATCCTCACTTGTTTCTTTAGATTTCACAATTGAGTTAAATATTGTTTCTGCCTTGATCAAGTGAGCAATTGAGCTCTTGGTTTTCCTTCTTCTTTTACTGTTTCATTGAAATTGTCAAGTGCTCTTTGAGATTTGAGAATGGATCTCAGCCTTCTTGCTGGTTTACTTTTCTGTGATAATTTCCTTCTCTGTAATTTTTACTTTCTGCTCCTATTGCTCTCAATTTACTTTTCTGCACGTGTGTTCCTCTGCACTTTAATTTTCCTGTCACTTGTCCTCAAGATCTCTTTGATTGCTTGCTTCATTGCTTTCTTTAATTTCCAGCACCCTAACCCCCTTTACATTTGATGCAATTTATATTTCTTGTCATTTAAGATTCTATCAATTTAAATTTCTTGCTCTTTAAGTTTTTTGCCTATTTACATTCTGTTATTTACAATTCTTGTCAATTTACTTTCTGTTGGCTACATTTCATCCAATTTCACTTCAATGTTAGCTTGACTAAACTAATCACCCACTAAAATTGCTTGATCCATCAATCCCTATGGGATCGACCTCACTCTAAGTGAGTTATTACTACTTGATGCGACCCAGTACACTTGCCGGTGAGTTGTGTGTTTGGAATTAGTTTTCCAAAAATACACATCACTCTCCATCTCCCATGACTCGGAGGTGGAAGCTTTTGCCTTCCCTTTCCTCTTTCTAGAGGTTTCTCCGGCCTTAGGTGCCATAAATAGTTATGGAAAAACAAAAAAGCAATGCTTTTACCACACCAAACTTAAAAGGGTTGCTCATCTTCGAGCAAAAGAAGAAATAAAGAAGGGGAAGAAGAAGAAAATGGAGGAGATAGAGGGGGAGAGAGGTTCGGCCAAGGGGGTAGGAGAGTGTTTGTGATGTATGAAAATGAAGGAGTAAAGAGGGGTATTTATAGGGAAAAAGAGGAAGAGTGGCCGAATGGATTTGGTTGGATTTTGGAGGGAAAAGTGTTTGAATTTGAAAGTGAGGTAGGTGGGGTTTTTTTTTTGGGAAGAGGGATGGAGGTGATTAGTGAAGAGAATATAGGGAAGAGAATATGATTTGATAAGTGAGTGGTGTTTTGGGTAGAGTGTTATAGAGATGTGTGAGGGGGAGAGAGAGAGAGAGGTGGGGTACGTGAGGATCCTATGGGGTCCACAGATCCTGAGGGGTGAAGGATTTCTCATCCCTGCTCTTTTTAGGCGTGCAAAATGCCCTTATTGTGCAATCCTGGTGTTTAACGCCAGACTGCTGCTTATTTCTGGCGTTAAATGCCAGCTTTTATTCCTTTCCTGGCGTTAAACGCCAACCTGTAACCTATTTCTGGCGTTTAACGCCAGTTTGTTGCTTCTTTCAGGCATTTAACGCCAGTCTGGTGCTTCTTTCTGGCGTTTAACGCCCAGAATGGTGCCAGACTGGGTGTTAAACGCCCATTCTGCTACCCTTACTGTAAGTTTCTCCACCAGGGTGTGCTATGTTTAATGCTGTTTTTTATTTTTCTTTAATTTTTGCAGTTGTTTTTGTGACTCCACATGATCATCAACCTAAAAATAGAAAATAACATAGATAAATAAAAGTGGGTTGCCTCCCAATTAGCGCTTCTTTAATGTCAATACTTGACAGTGGGCTCTCATGGAGCCTCACAAATAATCAGAGCATGGTTGTGGCCTCTCAACACCAAACTTAGAGTTTGGTTGTGGCCTCTCAACACCAAACTTAGAGTTTGGTTGTGGCCTTCCAACACCAAACATAGAGTTTGAATGTGGGGGCTTTGTTTGACTCTGTATTGAGAGAAGCTTTTCATGCTTCCTCTCCATTTGTACAGAAGGAGAACCTTGAGTCTTGAATACAAGGTAGTCCTCATTCAATTGTAGGACCAACTCTCCTCTGTCAACATCAATCATAGCTTTTGCTGTGGCTAGGAAGGGTCTTCCAAGGATGATGGATTCATCCTCATCCTTTCCAGTGTCTAGGATTATAAAATCAGCAGGGATGCAAAGGCCTTTGACCTTTACTAGCACGTCTTCTACCTGTCCATAAGCCTTTTTCATGGATTTGTCTACCATCTCTAATGAGAATTTGGCAGCCTGTACCTCAAAGATTCCCAGTTTCTCCATTACAGAGAGTGGCATTAAGTTTATTCCTGACCCCAGGTCACACAGAGCCTTCTCAAAAGTCATGGTGCCTATGGTACAGGGAATTAAGAATTTACCAGGATCCCGTGTCTTTTGAGGTAATGTCTGCCTAGCCAAGTCATTCAGTTCATTGGTGAGCAAGGGGGGTTCATCCACCCAAGTTTCCTTACCAAATAACTTAGCATTCAGCTTCATGATTGCTCCAAGGTATTTAGCAACTTACTTTTCAGTAATATCTTCATCCTCTTCAGAGGAGGAATAGTCAACAGAGCTCATGAATGGCAGAAGTAGGTTCAATGGAATCTCTATGGTCTCTAGATGAGCCTCAGATTCCTTAGGTTCCTCAAATGGGAACTCCTTTTTGTCCAGATGACGTCCCATGAGGTCTTCCTCACTGGGATTCACGTCCTCCTTCACCTCTCTAGGTTCGGCCACACCAAGTAAGGTTATGGCCTTGCATTCTCTTTTTGGATTCTCTTCTGTATTGCTTGGGAGAGTACTAGGAGGAGTTTCAGTGACTCTTTTACTCAGCTAGCCCACTTATACCTCCAAATTTCTAAAGGAGGACCTTGTTTCATTCATGAAACTTAGAGTGGCCTTAGAAATATCAGAGACTATGCTTGCTAAGTTAGAGGGGTTCTGCTTAGAATTCTTTGTCTGTTGCTGAGATGATGATGGAAAAGGCTTGCTATTGCTAAACCTGTTTCTTTCACCATTATTAAAGCCTTGTTGAGGCTTTTGTTGATCCTTTCATGAGAAATTTGGATGATTTCTCCATGAGGGATTATAGGTGTTTCCATAGGCTTCACCCATGTAATTCACTTCTGCCATTGCAGGATTCTCAGGATCATAAGCTTCTTCTTCAGAAGATGCTTCTTTAGTACTGTTGGATGCATTTTGCAATCCATTCAGATTCTGAGAAATCATGTTTACTTGCTGAGTCAACATTTTGTTCTGAGCCAATATGGCATTCAAAGCATCAATTTCAAGAACTCCTTTCCTCTGAGGCATCCCATTACTCATAGGATTCCTTTCAGAGGTGTACATGAACTGGTTATTTGCAACCATTTCAATGAGTTCCTGAGCTTCTGTAGGCATTTTTTTCAGGTGAATAGATCCACCTGCAGAATGGTCCAATGACATCTTAGAAAATTCAGACAGACCATCATATAATATATCCAGGATAGTCCATTTTGAGAGCATGTCAGAAGGACACTTTTTAGTCAGTTGCTTATATCTTTCCCAAGCTTCATAGAGGGATTCACCTTCTTTCTGTCTGAAGTTTTGAACATCTACTCTAAGCTTGCTCAGCTTTTGAGGAGGAAAAAACTTGGCTAAGAAAGCCGTGACCAGCTTACCCAAGAGTTCAGGCTATCTCTAGGTTGAGAGTCTAACCATGTTCTAGCTCTGTCTCTTACAGCAAAAGGGAATAGCTTAAGCTTGTAGACCTCGGGATCAACTCCATTGGTCTTAACAGTATCACAGATCTACAAGAATTCAGTTAAGAACTGACAAGGATCTTCTGATGGAAGTCCATAAAACTTGCAATTCTGTTGCATCAGAGAAACTAATTGAGGCTTAAGCTCAAAATTGTTTTCTCCAATGGCAGGGATTGAGATACTTCTTCCATGGAAGTTAGAATTTGGTGCAGTGAAGTCACCAAGCATCTTCTTTGCATTGTTGTTGAGTTCGGCCATGTCTCCTTCTTTTTCGAGATTCTCTATAAGGTTTTCTCTAGATTGTTGTGCTTTAGCTTCTCTTAGCTTCTTCTTCAGAGTCCTTTCATGTTCAGGGTTAGCTTCAACAAGAATGTCCTTGTCCTTGCTCCAGCTCATATGAAAAAGAAGAGGACAGAAAAGGAAGAGAAATCCTCTATGTCACAGTATAGAGATTCCTTTATGTGAGTAGAAGAAAAGAAGAATAAGAATGAAGAAGGAAGAAGAAGAATTCGAACACAGAGAGGGAAGAGAGGGGTTCAAATTATGAGTAGAAGAGAAGTGTTAGTAGATAAATAAAATAAATAGAAAGAGATTAGAGGGAGAGAATTTCAAAAATTATTAAAAAGAAAAGGAGAATATTTTTGTTTTTATTTTAAAATTTTGTTAGAGTTCGAAAATTAAGAAAATGAATAAAATTAAAAGTTAAAATAATTAGTTAAATAAAAAGAATTTTGAAAAAGAGGAAGGTGATTTTCGAAAATTAGTGAGAGAAAAGTAGTTAGGTGGTTTTGAAAAAGATAAGAAATAGTAAAACAAACAAAAAGTCAATTAGTTAATTGAAAAAGATTTGAAAATCAATTTTGGAAAGATAAGAAGTTAGAAAAGATTTTGAAATTGATTTTGAAAAAGATATGATTTGAAAAAGATATGTTTGAAAAGATATGATTGAAAAGATATGATAAAAAAGATATAATTGAAATTTATTTTGAAAAAGATATGAAAAAGAAATTTAGAAAGATTTGATTTTAAAAATTAAAGTTAATGACTTGACTAACAAGAAACTAAAAGATATGATTCTAGAATTTAAAGGTTGAACCTTTCTTAGCAAGAAAGTAACAAACTTGAAATTTTTTTAATCAATCACATTAATTGTTAGTAAAGTTTTTGAAAATTTGAAATGAAATTAAGAAAAAGATTTTGAAAAACAATTTTTAAAATTTTCGAAAAACGTGAAAGAAAAGATGAAAAAGGTTTGATTTTTGAAAAAGTTTTTGAAAAGATAAATTTTTGAAATTGAAATCTTGACTTGACTAACAAGAAACAACTTATTTTAAAAATTTTTGACTAAGTCAACCCAAAGATTTCGAAATTTATGAGTGAAATAAGGAAAAGATATTTTTTATTTTTGAATTTTTGATGAGGAGAGAGAAAAACAACAAAATGACTCAAGACATAAAAATTTTGGATTAAAACAAATGATGCATGCAAGAACACTATGAATGTCAAGATGAAGACCAAGAACACTTTGAAGAACATGATGAACATCAAGAACTTATTTTTGAAAATTTTCAAGAAAAGAAACACATGCAAGACACCAAACTTAGAAATTTTTTATGCTTAGACACTAACAAACTAAAAATGCATATGAAAAACAAGAAAAGACACAAAACAAGAAAAATTAAAGATCAAACAAAGAAAATCCTCAAGAACAACTTGAAGATTATGAAAAACACATGCATGAATTTTTCGAAATTTTTTAGAAAATTAAAAAGATGCAATTGACACCAAACTTAAAAATTGACACTAACTCAAACAAGAAATACAAAATATTTTTGGTTTTTTTTATGATTTTATAAATTTTTTTGGATTTTTTGAAAATTATTTTTAGAAAAACGAAAAAGAAGAAAAATTTTGAAAGATTTTTGAAAATCTTTTGAAAATAAAATAAAGGTTGAAACAAGAAGAAAATTACCTAATCTAAACAACAAGATGAACCGTCAGTTGTCCAAACTCGAACAATCCCCAGCAACGGCGCCAAAAACTTGGTGCACGAAATTGTGATCTCAATGGCGCCAACAACTTGGTACGCACAATTGTAATCTCAACTCTTTTTCACAACTTCGCACAACTAACCAGCAAGTGCACTGGGTCGTCCAAGTAATAAACCTTACGTGAGTAAAGGTCGATACTACGGAGATTGTCGGCTTGAAGCAAGCTATGGTCATCTTGTAAATCTCAGTCAGGCGGATTCAAATGGTTATGGAGTTTTGATAATTAAAAGATAAATAAACAAAAAATAAAGATAGAGATACTTATGTAATTCATTGGTGGGAATTTTAGATAAGCGTATGGAGATGCGTTGTTCCTTCTGAATCTCTGCTTTCCTACTGCCTTCATCCAATCCTTCATACTCCTTTCTATGGCAAGCTGTTTGTTGGGGGATTACCGTTGTCAATGGCTATCGTCCATCCTCTCAGTGAAAATGGTCCAAATGCACTGTCACCACATGGCTAATCATCTGTTGGTTCTCACTCATGTTGGAATAGAATCCATTGATCCTTTTGCGTCTGTCACTACGCCCACACTTGCGAGTTTGAAACTCGTCACAGTCATCCCATCCTGGATCCTACTCGAAATACCACAGATAAGGTTTAGACTTTCCGGATCTCAAGAATGCTGCCAATTGATTCTAGCTTATACCACAAAGACTCTGATCGTGAACCAGAAGGCTAAGAGATATGCATTCAAGCTTGTTTTCATGTAGAACGGAAGTGTTTGTCAGGCACGCGTTCATACGTTGAGAATGATGATGAGATTCACATAATCATCACATTCATCATGTTCTTGTGTGCGAATGGATATCTTAGAATAGGAATAAGCATGAATTGAATAGAAAATAGTAGTAATTGCATTAATACTCGAGGAACAGCAGAGCTCTACATCTTAATCTATAGTGTGTAGAAACTCCACCGTTGAAAATACATAAGTGATGATGGTCCAGGAATGGCCGAATAGCCAGCCCCCAATGTCTAAGGACTAAACATCCACAGATCCCAGCATGAAAATACAATAGTAAAAAGTCCTACTTATACTAGACTAGTTACTAGGGTTTACGGAAATAAGTAAATGATGCAGAAATCCACTTTCGGGCCTACTTGTTGTATGCTTGGGCTGAGCATTGAAGCTTTCACGTGTAGAGACTTCTCTTGGAGTTAAACGCCAGTTTGTAGCCTGTTTTTGGCGTTTAACTCCAGCTTGTAACCTGTTTCTGGCGTTTAACACTAGAATAGGGCAGGGAGTTGGCGTTTGAACGCCAATTTGCATCGTCAAAACGCGAGCAAAGTATAAACTATTATATATTGCTGGAAAGCCCTGGATGTCTACTTTCCAACGCAATTGAGAGCGCGCCATTTGGACTTCTATAGCTCCAAAAAATCTATTTCGAGTGCAGGGATGTCAGAATCCAACAGCATCAGCAGTCCTTTTTCAGCCTCTAAATCAGATTTTTGCTCAGGTCCCTCAATTTCAGCCAGAAAATACCTGAAATCACAGAAAAACACAAAAACTCATAGTAAGGTCTAGAAATGTGAATTTTTCTTAAAAACTAATAAAAATATACTAAAAAGTAGCTAGATCCTACTAAAAACTATCTAAAAACAATGCCAAAAAGCGTATAAATTATCCGCTCATCAGCGTGACACCTTTACCATGCTAAGAACCTCTGGTTCTCATCCCATACTGTGTTGTTGTTTTCAGATGCAAGTCGAGAGGCTCCTCACTAGGCGTCTAGATCTTTGAAGCGGAGTAGTCCCTTGGTTATTTTGGGTTTCCTGATTGTATATATATGTACCTATGTACTTAGCTTGCTCTCCAAGAAACTTGTTTATTTTGTTCCTCATAGAGGTTGAGGGAGAGGTAGGGTTTTATTTTGTATTTTGGGTGTTTGGGATACTTATGTATATATATGTAAATATTCTCCATCCAGTCTTGGCTTTGCAGGCTGAGTCAGGAGTTAGTTTCACTGTATTATTGGCACTCTTGTGACTCTTATGCTTATTCCTATCCATAACTTTTAGGTTTCTTAGCACGCAAGTAATTTTATTTCCTGAGCGTTGCGCTTTTTATTTTGCGATTTTGCTTTTTCCGTTTTTCAAGGCTCCTAGTATATTATCTCTTTCCAATATTATATGTAAATATTTTCTTATTAGAGGTTCGTAACACCACATTACCTCTATTCTACGACTTAAGCGTAAAACTCTGTGTAGTAGGGTGTTATACCTCTTCTCTCTTTCATATGGTTTTCATATTGTGGTATCTCTTCACTCTTTCACATATATTTTTATCTCTTTTTTCATTATTTATTTCATAATTTAATTCTCCTCCTTTCTATTCTTTCATATTCTCTATGCAACCTCCTTCATTCCCCAATTCTTTTCTTTACCCCTAATGGCCTTATCAGTACCATAAATTCTTTTGTAACTATTCAAATTCCTTTTCTCTTCCTTTCTATTTTTAAATTTTGAATTAAAAACTAATTTAATGCCTCCACTCCAAAAGATGATTTCATTTTTCTAATTCTTTCCTCTATTCAAGCTCTGATGTCCAACGATGATCCCTCCTCCTGGTTGATGAAGGTGTCGCTCATCATCTGGACTCCTCAATTGCACGAGTTCTTTCTTACTGTGGTGTCCGCTGCTGCTGCCATGGTATGGTTACTGTTATTGACGAGGCGGCTGCGACTATGGGTTTCATCTGTGACTAAGTTGTGATGGTGGTGGTGGTGTCCGGAGGAGAAAGTACTGAAAAAAAGTAGATTGGTGTAAAGAATTGAGCAGCGGCCACATAGAGGACATGCACCGAGACTAGAAAATCAGACAGCACAGCACCGGTGCTCAAGAATAGATTGGTGAGATCTCTTCTTTAGTTCCTGTTATCGTTTTTATTCTTTGAATCATAATTAATATTTTAAGTTCTATTTACCATTATGATCGACTAATGTCTCCTTTTAATCCGATTAGGTTCGGGAAGCTGGTGGTGTCAGGTGGAATTCCATGGTCGATGATGTGAGCAAAGCAAACCTGATCTTTATTTCTATTTTGTTATTATTTTTTCCAGATAACGATTACATCCGCTTTTGATGTTGTCTTGCTTTGTTTTAGGATGCATTATCTAATTCGTTATTATTATCGTCTTTCAGGACAAAGCTCTATACCAAGCAAAGAATCGCAAGAACAATGTAGCATATTACTATTTTAAGCTTTCTATGTTCAAATGTTCCCATATCAACATATGTTTTTTTTTATAACTATTTTAAAAAATTAGAAATCCCTGAAGTGTTACGTTACCTCTTTAATTTTCCATTCCATCCAACCATCTTATATACTTTTTATTGATTTTCTAATATTTTCACTTTCATTCAGTGCAATCACTTCTTTTATACTCCTCTTGATAAGCTGAATGTTTCCTTCCCTATCTAATTTGCAATTTTAATGCTTCTATAATGAGAACTTGCTCTTATTGAACTCATAAGCGTTTTATGCTGCCAAATTCAACTTCATGCTTCTTTGTTTCAAGTTCATGCCCCCACCCTTTTCTTTTTCTATAAAGATATGTTCTGTAACTACCTCTATATTTACTTTAGTTGCTTATAATCAGTGTTCTTACTTTGCAAATATGAGTTCTTGATGAAGTTTGTGTTTTTTTTTTCTTTAGCCTTCTATATAATTGGTAGTTCTAACCTTTTTTTTTTCCTCTTTTTAGGAAGTTACTGCAGAATCTATTGAGCCATCATCCTTATCCCTGGAGATGCTAGTGTTTCAAGATGATTTCAATCCAGCTAGCAGCAAACATTTATACATGCACTTGGGTGAGAAGCAAATTTTGATACATCAATTTATTTTCCTACAAATGAGTTACATAATATTACCCGAGAGTTGAACACCTATTTAACAAATGCACTTCAATTATAGTTTTTTTGGCTCTTTTATAATATATTTGTCTATTTGCTATTTTCTCTATTTGATCTGATTTGATCTCTTTTAACCTTTTCACTTCTATTGCAATTTTAATGCTTCTATAGTGACAACATGCTCTTATGTAACTCATAAGTGTTTTATGCTGCCAAATTCAACTCCATGCTTGTTTGTTTCAACTTCATTCTCCTACCTTTTTCTTTTTCTTTAAAGATATGTTCTGTAACCACCTCTATATTGACTTTTCTTATTTATAATTAGTGTTCTTAATTTGCAAATATGGTTTCTTGATGAAGTTTGTGTTTTGTTTTTTCTTTAGCTGTGTATATCATTAGTAGTTCTAACTTTTTGTTTTCTCTTTTCCTCTTTTTAGGAAGTTATTGCAAAATCTTTTGAACTAGCAACAAACATGATTACATGCACTTGGAGAAGCAGATTTTGATGCATCAATTTATTTCCCTATAAATCAATTAGTCAATATTACCATGGAGTTGAACATCTATTCAACTAATGCACTTCAATTATAGTTTTCTGGCTCTTTTGTAATATAAGCATGTGAATGTTTAAAGCTAACATTGGTTACATATTCAATATTAGAATGTTCACGTAACTTTTAAATAAAGTCATTGATACAATTTTTATTATATATACAGTTCACTCATTTATAATGATAAGTAATTTTTTACATTTCCAAATTCCAAAACATTGTGCTATTTTTATATTTACATCACATCTTATATCACAATATAACTTATAACTTACCATCTTATTCTTATATTAGAATTCTAGATCATTGTCCATTTTCTCATTTGTTAATACTTTCTTTCATATTCAAACAATGACATAATATATTTATATTTTCTATCAAATTTATTTATCTTCATCTTTATATAGTTTTCTCATTATTTTTTGTTTACAAATTTTCATATTAAATTAATTATAAAATAAAATATGTTAGATAATAAAAAATGAAAAAATATAATATATAATCAAACTTATTAAATAGTTCTTTTGTTTATAGTGTTTTAAATGGTTTTGTTCTATTTTATTTCTGGTTTCGTAGTGACTAACTAATTATACTAAAAATTATACAATACATGTAATTAATGAGAATTTTATATCATTTACTCTTATACTTTTTATTTTATATATTCAGTTTGAAGGCACTATGTTCAATTAACCTAACCTTTTATGCCAATATTGGTGCATTATTCATTTAGATTATTCGGATTACTAATTAACCATTTTTTTCAAAAACCAAAATCATCCATCTTCATGTTCGACAGGTTCAAGTCACTACTCTTTTTCCATCCCCATTCATTTGGTCTTCTTTACTGTGTTTCATTGAAGGTTATTTAAATTCATACTTCTCTCTTCTGACACCTTTCTTCAACTTCCAAGAATGGAACCATCTTGTATTTCATCGATATTGAGAACATTTATCCGGCATGCTGAGTTGGTTATTCGTGCACGAAATTGTGATCTCTAATAATGGCATTCAACTTGGTATGCACGTTTATAACTCAGCACTTTCTTCACAACCTCGCACAACTAACCAGCAAGTGCACTGGGTCGTCCAAGTAATAAACCTTACGTGAGTAAGGGTCGATCCCACGGAGATTGTTGGTATGAAGCAAGCTATGGTCATCTTATAAATCTCAGTTAGGCGGATAATAAATGATTATGAAATTTTCGAATAATAATAATAAATAAACAGAACATAAAGATAAAAATACTTATGTAGATCATTGATGGGAATTTCAGATAGGCGTGTGAAGATGCTGTGCTCCTTCTGAATCTCTGCTTTCCTACTGCCTTCATCCTTTCCTTCTTACTCCTTTCCATAGCAAGCTGTATGTAGGGCATCACCGTTGTCAATGGCTACATCCCATCCTCTCAGTGAAAAATGTCCAAATGCTCTGTCACGGAACGGCTAATCATCTGTCGGTTCTCGATCATGCTAGAATAGAATCCATTGATTCTTTTGCGTTTGTCATCACGCCCAACAATCGCGAGTTTGAAGCTCGTCACAGTTATT
>NC_029781.3:68509740-68520859 GCF_000817695.3 Arachis duranensis
ATGGTTAGGGACAGCTTGATTTAGCCGCTTAGGCCTGGATTTATTTCCTTGGACCCTCCTATCCATTGATGCTCAAAGCCTTGGATCCTTTTTTAACCCTTGCCTTTTGGTTTTAAAGGCTATCGGCTTTTTCTGCTTGCTTTTTCTTTTTCTTTCTATTTTTTTTGCCACTTTTTTTGCAAGCTTTTGCTATTCACTGCTTTTTCTTGCTTCAAGAATCAAATTTATGATTTTTCAGATTATCGGTAACATTTCTCTTTGTTCATCATTCTTTCAAGAGCCAACAATTTTAATATTCATAAACAGCAAGATAAAAAATATGCACTGTTCAAGCATTCATTCAGAAAATAAAAAGTATTGTCACCACATCAATATAATTAAACTAAATTCAAGGATAAATTTGAAACTCATGTACTTCTTGTTCTTTTTATATTAAAATATTTTTCATTTAAGAGAGATGAAGGATTTATGGAATTATTCATAGCCTTAAGACATAGTTACTAAATACTAATGATCATGTAGGAAAGACACAAACATAAATAAACATTAAGCATAAAAATCGAAAAACAGAGAAATAAGAACAAGGAATGAGTCCACCTCAATGATGGTGGCGCTTTCTTCTTGAAGAACCAAT
Organism: Arachis duranensis; assembly: GCF_000817695.3. Lineage (NCBI taxonomy): Eukaryota > Viridiplantae > Streptophyta > Magnoliopsida > Fabales > Fabaceae > Arachis > Arachis duranensis. The sequence continues at coordinate 68,510,375 of NC_029781.3, forward strand.
GATGTCGTTGAGCTCTTCTATGTCTCTTCCTTGCCTTTGTTGCTCCTCCCTCATTACTCTTTGATCTTCTCTAATTTCATGGAGAATGATAGAGTGCTCTTGATGTTCCACTCTTAATTGATCCATATTGTAACTCAAGCCTTCTAAAGAAGTGTTGAGTTGTTCCCAAAAATTGTTGGGAGAAAAGTGCATCCCTTGAAGCATTTCGGGGATTTCTTGGTAATGAGCTTCCTCATGCGTCTTTTGGGATCCATGAGTGGGCTCTCTTGTTTGCTCTATCCTCTTCTTAGTGATGGGCTTATCCTCCTCAATGGGGATGTCTCCTTCTATGATAACTCCAGCTGAGTAACATAGATGGCAAATAAGATGAGGAAAAGCTAGCCTTGCCATGGTGGAGGACTTTTCGACTATTTTGTAGAATTCAAGGGAGATGACTTCATGAACTTCTACTTCCTCTCCATTCATGATGCTATGAATCATGATAGCCCGATCCACAGTAACTTCATATCGGTTGCTAGTGGGGATGATGAAGCGTTGGATGAACTCCAACCATCCTCTAGCCACAGGCTTGAGGTCCAATCTTCTTAATTGAACCGGCTTGCCTTTGGAGTCACTTTTCCATTGATCTCCTTCCACACATATGTCGATAAGGACTTGGTCCAACCTTTGATCAAAGTTGACCCTTCTAGTGTAGGGGCGTGCATCTCCTTGCATCATGGGCAAGTTGAATGCTAACCTCATATTTTCCGAACTAAAATCTAAGTATTTCCCCCGAACCATTGTAAGATAATTCTTTGGATTCGAGTTCACACTTTGATCATGGTTCCTAGTGATCCATGCATTGGCATAGAACTCTTGAACCATTTAAGATTCTGACTTGTTGAATGGGGTTGGTCAGAACTTCCCAACCTCTTCTTTGGATCTCATGTCGGATCTTCGGATACTCATTTTTTTTTTAGCTTGAAAGGGACCTCAGGGATCACCTTTTTCTTGGCCACAACATCATAAAAGTGGTCTTGATGGGCTTTGGAGATGAATCTCTCCATCTCCCATGATTCGGAGGTGGAAACTTTTATCTTTCCTTTCCCTTTTCTAGAGGTTTCTCCAGCCTTAGGTGCCATCAATGGTTATGAAAAAACAAAAAGCTATGCTTTTACCATACCAAACTTAGAATATTGCTCACCCTCGAGCAAGAGAAGAAATAATAGATGAAGAAGAGGAAGATATGGAGGAGAGGGAGAGAGGGTAGTGTTTCGGCCAAGGAGGAGAAGAGAGGGTTGTGTTGTGTGAAAAGGAAGAAGAATGGAGGGTTTATATAGTGGAGGGAGAGGGGTTAAGGTTCGGCCATATTGGGTGGGTTTGGGTGGGAAAGGAATTTGAATTTGAAGGTAGGTGGAGTTTGTGGGGAAGAGTGGATGGATGTGAGTGGTGAAGAGGTGATGGAGAAGAGAGATTGAGGTGATTGGTGAAGGGTTTTGGGGAAGAGTGTTTATTGGATTGTGTGGAAAAAGAGAGAGAGGGTGAGTTGAGGTAGGTGGGGATCCTGTGGGGTCCACAGATCCTGAGATGATCCTGTGGGGTCCACAGATCCTAAGGTGTCAAGGATTAGCATCCCTGCACCAATAAGGCGTGTAAAATGCCCTCTGCATGCAATCCTGGCATTCAACGCCAGATTGATGCTTGTTTCTGGCGTTGAATGCCAGTTCCATGCTTGTTTTGGGCGTTCAACGCCCATTTGCAGCGTGTTTCTGGCGTTGAACGCCAGTTTCATGCTTGTTTCTGGCGTTCAGTGCCAGCTTTCCTCAGGGTGTATTCCTGGCATTTAAACGCCAGGATGTTGCTTATTTCTGACATTCAACACCAGATCCATGCTCTGTTCTGGCGTTGAACGCCAGCCAGATGCTTCTTACTGGTGTTTAAACGCCAGTAAGCCCTTCCTCCAGGGTGTGCTGTTTCTTCTGCTGTTTTTGATTCTATTTTTAATTTTAGTATTTATTTTGTGACTCCACATGATCATGAACCTAATAAAACATAAAGGAAAAATAAAATAAAAATAAAATTAGATAAATAAAAATTGGATTGCCTCCCAATAAGCGCTTCTTTAATGTCACTAGCTTGACAGTGGGCTCTCATGGAGCCTCACAGGTGATTAGGTCAATGTTGTAGACTCCCAACACCAAACTTAGAGTTTAGATGTGGGGATTCAACACCAAACTTAGAGTTTGGCTATGGCCTCCTAACATCAAACTTAGAGTTTGGCTGTGGCCTCCCAACATCAAACTTAGAGTTTGATTGTGGGGGCTTTGTTTGACTCTGTACTGAGAGAAGCTTTTCATGCTTCCTCTCCATGGTTGCAGAGGAACACCCTTGGGTTTTAAACACAAGGTAGTTCCCATTCAATTGAAGGACTAATTCTCCTCTGTTAACATCTATCACAGCTCCTGTTGTGGATAGGAAATGTCTTCCAAGGATGATGCATTCATCCTCCTCCTTCCTAGTTTCTAAGATTATGAAATCAGCAGGGATGTAAAGGCCTTCAACCTTTACTAACACGTCCTCTACTAATCCATAAGCTTGTCTTATTGACTTGTCTGCCATCTATAGTGAGAATATGGCAGGTTATACCTCAATGATCCCCATCTTCTCCATTACAGAGAGTGGCATAAGATTTATGCCTGACCCCAGGTCACACAGAGCATTTTCAAAGGTCATGGTGCCTATAGTACAAGGTATTAAGAATTTACCAGGATCTTGTCTCTTTTGAGGTAAGGTTTGTTGAACCCATGTATCTAGTTCACTAATGAGCAAGAGAGGTTCACCTTCCCAAGTCTCATTACCAAACAACTTGGCATTCAGCTTCATGATGACTCCTAGATATTGAGCAACTTGCTCTCCAGTTACATCTTTATCCTCTTCAGAGGAAGAATAGTCTTTAGAGCTCATAAATGGCAGAAGGAGATTTAATGGGATCTCTATGGTCTCTATATGAGCCTCAGATTCCTTCAGGTCCTCAATAAGGAACTCCTTCTTGCCTGGGAGACGTCCCATGAGGTCTTTCTCATTGAGATTCATGTCCTCCCCTTCCTCTCTAGGTTCGGCCATTTTGATTATATCAATGGCCTTGCACTCTCTTTTTGTATTCTCTTCAGTATTACTTGGGAGAGTACTAGGAGGAGTTTCACTGACTTTCTTACTCAGCTGGCCCACTTGTGCCTCCAAATTTCTAATGGAGGACCTTGTTTCACTCATGAAACTTAAAGTGGCCTTAGACAGATCAGAGACTAAGTTTGCTAAATTAGAAGTGCTCTGCTCAAAATTCTCTGTCTGTTGCTGAGAAGATGATGGATAAGGCTTGTAGTTGCTGAGCCTATTTCTTCCACCATTATTAAAGCCTTGTTGAGGCTTTTGTTGATCCTTCCATAAGAAATTTGGATCATTTCTCCATGATGAATTATAGGTGTTTCCATAAGGTTCACCTATGTAATTTACCTCTGCTATTGCAGGGTTCTCAGGATCATAAGCTTTTTCTTCAGAAGATGCCTCTTTAGTACTATTGGATGCATTTTGCCATCCATTCAGACTTTGAGAAATCATGTTGACTTGTTGAGTCAACATTTTGTTTTGAGCCAATATGGCATTCAGAGCATCAATTTCAAGAACTCCCTTCCTTTGAGGCATCCCATTACTCACGGAATTCCTCTCAGAAGTATAGATGAATTGGTTATTTGCAACCATGTCAATGAGTTCTTGAGGTTCTGCAGGCGTTTTCTTTAGGTGAATGGATCCACATGCAGAATGGTCCAGTAACATCTTAGAGAATTCAGATAGGCCATAATAGAATATATCCAAAATGGTCCATTCAGAAAGCATGTCAGAAGGACACCTTTTGGTCATCTGCTTGTATCTTTCCCAAGCTTCATAGAGGAATTCACCATCTTTTTGTTTGAAGGTCTGAACATCCACTCTAAGCTTGCTCAGCTTTTGAGGAGGAAAGAACTTAGCCAAGAAGGCCGCGACCAGCTTATCCCATGAGTCCAGGCTATCTTTAGGTTGTGAATCCAACCATATTCTAGCTCTGTCTCTTACAGCAAAGGGAAAAAGCATGAGCCTGAAGACTTCAGGATCTACTCCATTAGTCTTAACAGTCTCACAGATCTGCAAAAACTCAGTTAAAAACTGGTAGGGATCTTTTGATGGAAGTCCATGAAACTTGCAGTTCTGTTGCAGTAGAGCAACCAGTTGAGGTTTCAGCTCAAAGTTATTTGCTCCAATAGCAGGGATTGAGATGCTTCTTCCATCAAACTTGGAAGTAGGTGTAGTATAATCACCAAGCATCCTCCTTGTATTATTATTTTCGGCTACCATCTCCTCTTTCTTTTTTGAAAATTTCTGTAAGATTGTCTCTGGATTGTTGTAATTTAGCTTCTCTTAGTTTCCTCTTCAGAGTCCTTTCAGGTTCAGGATCTGCCTCAACAAGAATGTTCTTGTTCTTGCTCCTGCTCATATGAAAAAGAAGGGAACAGAAAATAATAATAGGGATCCTCTTTACCACAGTAGAAAGATTCCTTTATGTTAGTAGAAGAAGAAAGGAATAAAAGAAGAAAAAGGTAAGAATCCAAACACAAGGGTGAAGACAGGTTCAGATTCTTGAGATGAAGAGAAGTGTTAGTAAATAAATAAATAAATAGAAGAAGATGAAAGAGAAGAGTTTTCGAAAATTAATTTTGAAAAATAAGTTAATGATTTTTGAAAATTAAAGGAAGAATTAAAATTAAAATTAAAATTTAAAACAATTAGTTAATTAAAAGAATTTTGAAAAAGAGGGAGGTAATTTTCGAAAATTAGAGAGCTAAAATTAGTTATGTGGTTTTGAAAAAGATAAAAAAAAAACAAAAGTTAATTGGTTAGTTAAGAAAGATTTGAAAATCAATTTTGAAAAGATAAGAAGTTGGAAGATATTTTGAAATCAAATTTTTGAAAAAGATATGATTTAAAAAGATATGATAAAAAGATATGATTAAAAAGATATGGTTGAAAAGATTTAATTTTTAAAATTAAAATTAATTACATGACTAACAAGAAACTAAAAGATATGATTCTAGAATTTAAAGATTGAACCTTTCTTAACAAAAAAGTAACAAACTTCAAATTTTTGAATCAATCACATTAATTGTTAGTAAAGTTTTTGAAATTTTGAAATAAAGATAAGAAAAAGATTTTAAAATTCAAATTAAAAATTTTCGAAAAATAGTAAGAAAAATGAAAAAGATTTGATTTTTTGAAAAAGTTTTGAAAAGATAAGATTTTTAAATTTGACTTATGAGAAATAGCTAAGTTTTAAAATTTTTTGACTAAGTCAACTCAAATTTTCGAAATTTATGAGAGAAAAAAGGAAAAGATATATATTTTTTATTTTTAAATTTTGAATGATGAGAGGAAAAAACATAAAAATGACCCAAAACATGAAAATTTTTGGATCAAAACCAATGATGTATGCAAGAACACTATGAATGTCAAGATGAACACCAAGAACACTTTGAAGATCATGATGAACATCAAGAACATATTTTTGAAAAATTTTTTATGCAAAGAAAACATGCAAGACACCAAACTTAGAAATCTTTAATGCTTAGACACTATGAATGCAAAAAATGCACATGAAAAATAATAAAAGACACAAAACACGAAAACATCAAGATCAAACAAGAGGACTTACCAAGAACAACTTGAAGATCATGAAGAACACATGCATGAATTTTCGAAAAATGCAAAAGTTTTTAAAATATGCAATTGACATCAAACTTAAAATTGACTCTAGACTCATACAAGAAACACAAAATATATATATTTTTATGATTTTATTATTTTTTTGGATTTTTTGAAAATTAATCTTTAGAAAAACGAAAATAAAGAAAATTTTTTTGAAAGACTTTTTGAAAAATTTTTGAAAAGAAAATTACCTAATCCGAGCAACAAGACGAACTGTCAATTGTCCAAACTCGAACAATCCCCGACAACGGCGCCAAAAACTTGGTGTTGTTGCCGGATTAAAAACTTGGCACCATTGTGGTCTGGAAACAATTGTGAAATTGTTGTTCGAAATTGATCCCCGGCAACGGCGCCAAAAACTTGGTGCACGAAATTGTGATCTCTAATAATGGCATTCAACTTGGTATGCACGTTTATAACTCAGCACTTTCTTCACAACCTCGCACAACTAACCAGCAAGTGCACTGGGTCGTCCAAGTAATAAACCTTACGTGAGTAAGGGTCGATCCCACGGAGATTGTTGGTATGAAGCAAGCTATGGTCATCTTGTAAATCTCAGTTAGGTGGATAATAAATGGTTATGGAGTTTTGATGAGCGGATAATTTATATACTTTTTGGCATTGTTTTTAGGTAGTTTTTAGTAAGTTCAAGCTACTTTTAGGGATGTTTTCATTAGTTTTTATGTTAAATTCACATTTCTGGACTTTACTATGATTTTGTGTGTTTTTCTGTGATTTCAGGTAATTTCTGACTGAAATTGAGGGATTTGAGCAAAACTCTAAAAAAGGCTAACAAAAGGACTAATGATGCTGTTGGAATCTGACCTCCCTGCACTCGAAATGGATTTTCTGGAGCTACAGAACTCCAATTGGTGCGCTCTCAATGGCGTTGGAAAATAGACATCCAGAGCTTTCCAGAAATATATAATAGTCTATACTTTATTCGGAAATTGATGACGTAACTTGGCGTTGAACGCCAAGTACAAGCTGCTGTCTGGAGTTAAACGCCAAAAAAACGTCATGATCAGGAGTTGAACGCCCAAAACACGTTATGACTTGGAGTTCAACTCCAAGAAAAGCCTCAGCTCGTGGATAGATCAAGCTCAGCCCAAGCATACACCAAGTGGGCCCCGGAAGTGGATTTATGCATCAATTACTTACTCATGTAAACCCTAGTAGCTAGTCTAGTATATATAGGACATTTATCTATTGTATTAGACATCTTTGATCTCATCTTTGATCTCAGTTTTGTTTTATTCTTCATCTTAGGGGATCATTGATCACGTTAGAGAGGGCTGGTCATTCGGCCGTGATGACAAGCGCAAAAGAATCAAGGGATTCTATTCCAACCTGATTGAGAACCGACAGATGATTAGCCGTGCTGTGACAGAGCATAGGAACGTTTTCACTGAGAGGATGGGATGTAGCCATTGACAACGGTGATGCCCTACATATAGCTTGCCATGGAAAGGAGTAGGAAGGATTGGATGAATGTAATAAGAAAATAGAGATACGAGAGGAGCACAGCATCTTCACACGCTTATCTGAAATTTCCACTATTAATTTACATAAGTATTTCTATCCCTTTTAATTTCTATTTATTAATTAATTTTTGAATTCACTATAAACCATTTTAATATGCCTAACTGAGATTTACAAGGTGACCATAGCTTGCTTCATACCAACAATCTCTGTGGGATCGACCCTTACTCATGTAAGGTATTACTTGGATGACCTAGTATACTTGCTGGTTAAGTTGAACGGAGTTGTGAGATTCTCTAACAGTGCCTGGAACTCTTGTATCACAATTTCGTCCACCAAGTTTTTGGCGCCGTTGCCGGGGAATGTTTGAATTATAATTACGTGCAACCACAGCACCAAGTTGATCCGGCAACAACACCAAGTTTTTGGCGTCGTTGCCGGGGATTGTTCGAGTATGGACAACTGACGGTTCATCTTGTTGCTCAGATTAGGTAATTTTTTTTATTTTCTTTTCAAAAAGTTTTCAGAATTTTTCTTTTATTTTCGTTTTTCTAAAAGAATATTTTCGAAAAAATAAAATAAAAATACAAAAAAATTAGAAAATCATAAAAATCAAAAATATTTTGTGTTTCTTGTTTGAGTCTTGAGTCAATTTTTAAGTTTGGTGTCAATTGCATGCTTTTAAAATTTTTTTCTTGCATTTTTTGAAAATTCATGCATTCATGGTGTTCTTCATGATCTTCAAGTTGTTCTTGACAAGTCTTCCTGTTTGATCTTGATGTTTTCTTATTTTGTGTTGTTTGTTGTTTTTCATGTGCATTTTTTGTTTGTTAGAGTCCATGCATTAAAGATTTCTAAGTTTGGTGTCTTGCATGTTTTCTTTGCATAAAAAATTTTTCAAAATTATATTCTTGATGTTCATCATGATCTTCAAAGTGTTCTTGGTGTTCATCTTGACATTCAGAGCATTCTTGCATGCATTCATTGTTTTGATCTAAAAATTTCATCCATTGAGTATTTTTGTTGTTTTTCTCTCTCATCATTAAAAATTCAAAAATCAAAAAAATATCTTTTCCTTATTTTTCTCCAAATTTTCAAAAATTTGAGTTGACTTAGTCAAAAATTTTCAAAATTAGTTGTTTTTTACAAGTCAAGTCAAATTTTCAATTTTAAAAATCTTATCTTTTTAAAATCTTTTTCAAAAATTATATCTTTTTCATTTTTTCCATTTTTCGAAAATTTCAAAAATCTTTTCCAAAATATTTTTCAAAATATTTTTCTTATCTTTATATCATATTTTCGAAAATTCATTAATAATTAATGTGATTGATTCAAAAATTTGAAGTTTGTTACTTTCTTGTTAAGAAAGGTTCAATCTTTAAGTTCTAGAATCTTATCTTGTAGTTTCTTGTTAGTGAAGTAAGTAATTTCAAATTTAAAAATTAAATCTTTTTATCTTTTATCTTATCTCTTTCAAAAATTTTATTTTTTTTCAAAATTTGATTTCAAAATATCTTATCTAACCTCTTATCTTCTTATCTTTTCAAATTTGATTTTAATATCTTTTTCAACTAACTCTTTGACTTTTTGTTTGTTTCTTATCTTTTTCAAAAACACCTAACTACTTTTCCCTCTCTAATTTTCGAAAATATCTCATCTCTTTTTCAAAAAAATTCTTTTTGTTTTAAATTTTAATTTTAATCTTATCTTATTCCTAATTTTCGAAAATTACTAATTTTTTTTTTTAAAATTATTTTCGAATTTTCTATCTCTTCTCTTTTATTCTATTTAATTATTTAATTACTAACACTTCTCTTCACCTCTCTTCACCTCAATATCCGAACCCACTCTTCTTCATTCTTCACTCTTTCTTCTTCTACTAACATAAAGGAATCTCTATACTATGACATAGAGGATTCCTCTTCCTTTTCTTGTTTTCTTCTCTTTCATATGGCAGGAACAAGGATAAAGGCACTCTTGTTGAAATTGATCCAGAACCTGAAAGGACTCTGAAGAGAAAATTAAGAGAAGCTAAGTTACAACAATCTAAAGGTAACCTTTCAAAAATATCAGAACAAGAGAAGGAGATGGCAGCCGAAAATAATAATAATGCAAGGAGAATGCTTGGTGAGTTCACAAAGCCAACGTCCAAATTTGATGGAAGAAGCATCTCCATCTTGCCATTGGAGCCAATAACTTTGAGCTGAAACCTCAGCTAGTTGCTTTAATGCAACAAAACTGCAAGTTTTATGGACTTCCATTTGAAGATCCTTATCAGTTTTTAACTGAGTTCTTGCAGATCTGTGAGACTGTAAAGACGAATGGAGTTGATCTTGAAGTCTACAGACTCATGCTTTTCCCTTTTGCTGTAAGAGACAGAGCTAGAATATGGTTGGATTCACAATCCAAGGATAGCTTGGACTCCTGGGATAAGCTGGTCACTGCCTTCTTGGATAAATTCTTTCCTCCTCAAAAGCTAAGCAAGCTGAGAGTGGATGTTCAAACCTTCAAACAAAAAGATGGTGAATCCATCTATGAAGCATGGGAAAGATACAAGAAGCTGACCAAAAGATGTCCATCTGACATGTTTTCAGAATGGACCATATTAGATATATTCTATTATGGTCTTTCTGAATTTTCGAAAATGTCATTGGACCATTCTGCAAGTGGATCTATTCACCTAAAGAAAACGCCTGAAGAGGCTCAAGAACTCATTGACAGGGTTGCAAACAACCAATTCATGTACACTTCTGAGAGGAATTCCGTGAATAATGGGATACCTCAGAAGAAAGGAGTTATTAAAATTGATGCTCTGAATGCCATATTGGTACAGAACAAAGTGTTGACTCAACAGGTCAACATGATCTCTCAAAATCTGAATGGATGGCAACATGTATCCAACAGTACTAAAGAGGCAGCTTCTGAAGAAGCTTATGATCCTGAGAACCCTGCAATGGCAGAGGTTAATTACATGGGTGAACCTTATGGAAACACCTATAACTCGTCATGGAGAAATTATCCAAATTTCTCATGGAATGATCAACAAAAGCCTCAACAAGGCTTTAACAATGGTGGACGTAATAGGCTGAGCAATAGCAAGCCATATCCATCATCTTCTCAGCAACAGACAGAGAATCCTGAACAAAACACTTCTAATTTAGCCAATCTAGTCTCTGACCTGTCAAAGGCCACTTTCAGTTTCATGAATGAAACAAGATCCTCCATCAGAAATCT
>NC_029781.3:68521143-68522015 GCF_000817695.3 Arachis duranensis
AATCCAAAAGGAGAGTGCAAGGCCATTGATGTGATCAATGTGGCCGAATGCACAAGGGAGGAGGAGGACGAAAATCCTGGTGAGGAAGACCTCCTGGGACGTCCTTCAAGCAAGGCGGAGTTTCCTATTAAGGATCCAAAGGAATCTGAGGCTCATATAGAGACCATAGAGATTCCATTAAATCTCCTTCTGCCATTCATGAGCTCTGAAGACTATTCTTCCTCTGAAGAGGATGAAGATGTGACTAGAGATCAAGTTGCTCAATACTTAGGAGCTATCATGAAGCTGAATGCCAAGTTGTTTGGTAATGAGACTTGGGAAAGTGAACCTCCCTTGCTCATTAGTGAACTAGATACCTGGATTCAGAAAACTCTACCTCAAAAGAAACAAGATCCTGGCAAGTTCTAAATACCTTGTACCATAGGCACCATGACCTTTGAAAAGGCTCTGTGTGATCTGGGGTCAGGGATAAATCTTATGCCACTCTCTGTAATGGAGAAGCTGGGGATCGTTGAGGTACATCCTGCCTTGTTCTCATTACAATTGGCAGACAAGTCAGTAAGACAACCTTATGGATTAGTAGAGGACGTGTTAGTGAAGGTTGAAGGCCTTTACATCCCTGCTGATTTCATAATCTTAGACACTAGAAAGGAAGAGGATGAATGCATCATCCTTGGAAGGCCTTTCCTAGCCACAGCAGAAGCTGTGATAGATGTCAACAGAGGTGAATTAGTCCTTCAGTTGAATGGGGACTACCTTGTGTTTAAAGCACATGGCAATCCCTCTGTGACAAAAGAGAGTAAGCATGAAGAGCTTCTCTCAGTTCAGAGTCAAGAAGAGCCCCCACAGTCAAACTCTAAGTTTGGTGTTGA
>NC_029781.3:68522129-68523271 GCF_000817695.3 Arachis duranensis
AACATTGACCTGATCACCTTGTGGCTCCATGAGAGCCACTGTCAAGCTATTGACATTAAAGAAGCGCTTGTTGGGAGGCAACCCAATTTTATTTATCTAATTTTTATTTCATTGTTATTTTGTGTTTTATTAGGTACATGATCATGTGGAGTCACGAAAAAAATCATAAAAATTAAAAACAGAAGCTAAAACAGCAGAAAAAAATTCGCACTCTGGAGGAAGCACAGGCTGGCGTTCAACGCCAGTAAGATGCATCTGGCTGGCGTTCAATGCCAGAACAGAGCATCAACCTAGCACTGAACGCCAGAAACAAGCAACATTCTGGCGCTGAACACCAGGAATGTGCCTAGAGAAGAAAAGCTGGCGCTGAACGCCAGTAACAAGCATGAAACTGGCGTTCAACGCCAGAAACATGCTTTACATGGGCGTTGAATGCCCAGAACGTGCACCAATGGGCGTTTAAACGCCAGAATGGTGTGCAAAGGCATTTTACATACCTATTTGGTGCAGGGATAGAATTCCTTGACACCTCAGGATCTGTGGACCCCCACAGGATCACCTCAAGATCTGTGGACCCCACAGGATCCCCACCTTACCTCCTAATCCTATTTTTGTGATGACTATTCTCCATGTCACACTTCCCAACACTCTTCACCAATCACCTCAATTCCTCTTCCCAATCACCTCCTTCACCACTCAAATCCATCCACTCTTCCCCATAAACCCCACTTACTTTCAAAAATTCAAAAACATTTTCCCACCTATTCCCACCCTAAATGGCCGAACAAACACTACCCCCTCTCCCTATATATACCCTTCCATTCTACTTCATTTTCACACAACACAACCCCTTCTTCTTCACCTAGTCCGAACCTACATCTCTTCCCCTCTACCATATTTTCTTCTTCTTCTTCTTCTTCTTCTCTTCTTTCTTCTATTGCTCGAGGACGAGCAATATTTTAAGTTTGGTATGGTCAAAGCACAATCTTTTTTGTTTTCCACTACCATCAATGGCACCTAAGGCCGGAAAAGGAAAAGGGAAGACAAAAGCTTCCACCTCCGAGTCATGGGAGATGGAAAGATTCATCTCCAAGAGCCATCAAGACCACTTCTATGATGTTGTGGCAAAGAAGAAGGTGATC
>NC_029781.3:68523378-68524271 GCF_000817695.3 Arachis duranensis
ATGGACATATGTGTGGAAGGAGCTCAATGGAGAATAGACTCCAAAGGCAAGCCAGTTCAACTAAGAAGACTGGACCTCAAGTCTGTGGCTAGAGGATGGTTGGAGTTCATTCAAACGCTCTATCATTCCTACTAGCAACCGATCTGAAGTTATTGTGGATCGGGCCATCATGATTCATAGCATCATGATTGGAGAGGAAGTAAAAGTTCATGAGGTCATCTCTAATGAAATCTACAAAATAGTCGACAAGTCCTCTACCATGGCACGGCTAGCTTTCCCTCACTTTATTTTCCATCTATGTTACTCAGCTGGAGTTATCATAGAGGGAGACATCCCCATTGAAGAGGATAAGCCCATCACCAAGAAGAGGATGGAGCAAGCAAGAGAGATCCCTCACGGTTCTCAAGAGATGCATGAGGAAGCTCATCATCAAGAAATCCCTGAGATGCCTCAAGGGATGCACTTTCCTCCCAATAACTATTGGGAGCAAATCAACACTTCCTTAGAAGATTTGAGCCATAATGTGGAACAATTAAGGGTGGAACATCATGAGCACTCCATCATTCTCCATGAAATAAGAGAAGATCAAAGAGCAATGAGGGAGGAGCAACAAAGGCAAGGAAGGGACATAGAAGAGCTTACAGACATTGTTGGTCCTTCAAGAAGAAGACGCCACTAAAGGTGGATTCATTCCTTGTTCTTATTTCTTTCTGTTTTTCGGTTTTTAATGTTGTGTTTATCTATGTTTTGTGTCTCTACTTCATGATCATTAGTATGTAATAACTATGCCTTAAAGCTATGAATAAAATCCATTAATCCTTCACCTCTCTTAAATGAAAAATGTTTTAATTCAAAAGAACAAGAAGTACATGAATTTCAAATTTATCCTTGAA
>NC_029781.3:68524414-68524726 GCF_000817695.3 Arachis duranensis
AAACTGTTGGCTCTTGAAAGAATGATGAACAAAGAAAAATGTTATTGATGATCTGAAAAATCATAAAATTGATTCTTGAAGAAAGAAAAAGCAGTGAAAAAGCAAAAGCTTGCGAAAAAAAAGTGGCGAAAAAAAAGGTTGCGAAAAAATAGAAAGAAAAAGAAAAAGCAAGCAGAAAAAGCCAATAGCCCTTAAAACCAAAAGGCAAGCGTAAAAAGGATCCAAGGCTTTGAGCATCAATGGATAGAAGGGCCCAAGGAAATTAAATCCAGGCCTAAGCGGCTAAATCAAGCTGTCCCTAACCATGTGCTT
>NC_029781.3:68525133-68531492 GCF_000817695.3 Arachis duranensis
TAATTGATTTTTAGTTGCTTGGGGACAAGCAACAATTTAAGTTTGGTGTTGTGATGAGCGGATAATTTATACGCTTTTTGGTTGTTTTTAGGTAGTTTTTAGTAAGTTCAAGCTACTTTTAGGGATGTTTTCATTAGTTTTTATCTTAAATTCACATTTCTGGACTTTATTATGAGTTTGTGTGTTTTTCTGTGATTTCAGGTAATTTCTGGTTGAAATTGAGAGATTTGAGCAAAACTCTAAAAAAGGCTGACAAAAGGACTGATGATGCTGTTGGAATCTGACCTCCCTGCACTTGAAATGAATTTTCTGGAGCTACAGAACTCCAATTGGCGCGCTCTCAACGGCGTTGGAAAGTAGACATCCAGATCTTTCCAGCAATATATAATAGTCCATACTTTATTTGGAAATTGATGATGTAACTTGGCGTTGAACGCCAAGTACATGCTGCTGTCTGGAGTTAAACGCCAGAAAAACGTCATGATCCGGAGTTGAACGCCCAAAACACGTTATAACTTGGAGTTCAACTCCAAGAAAAGCCTCAGCTCGTGGATGGATCAAGCTCAGCCCAAGCATACACCAAGTGGGCCCCGGAAGTGGATTTATGCATAAATTACTTACTCATGTAAACCCTAGTAGCTAGTCTAGTATAAATAGGATAAGTTACTATTGTATTAGACATCTTTTGACAGTTTAATCTTTTGACTTTGTAGGCTTTGATCATTCGGTCTCTTGATCATTCAGGGGGCTGGCCATTCGGCCATGCCTGAACCTTTCACTTATGTATTTTCAACAGTGGAGTTTCTGCACATCATAGATTAAGGGTGTGGAGCTCTGCTGTACCTCAAGTTTCAATACAATTATTATTACTTTCTATTCAATTCTCTTCTATCCTTATTCCAAGATATACGTTACACTTAACTTTGATGAATGTGATGATCCGTGACACTCCTCATCATTCTCACCTATGAACGTACGTGACTGACAACCACTTCCGTTCTACTTTAGACCGGACGCATATCTCTTAGATTCCCCAACAGAATCTTCGTGGTATAAGTTAGATAGATGGCGGCATTCATGAGGATCCGGAAAGTCTAAACCTTGTCTATGGTATTCCGAGTAGGATTCTGTGATTAAATGACTGTGACGAGCTTCAAACTCCTGAAGGCTGGGTGTGATGACAAGCGCAAAAGAATTAAGGGATTCTATTCCAACCTGATTGAGAACCGACAGATGATTAGCCGTGCTGTGACAGAGCATAGGAACGTTTTCACTGAGAGGATGGGATGTAGCCATTGACAACGGTGATGCCCTACATACAGCTTGCCATGGAAAGGAGTAAGAAGGATTGGATGAAAGTAGTAAAAAAGTAGAGATTCAAAAGGATTCTAGCATCTCCACACGCCTATCTGAAATTCCCACTATTGATTTACATAAGTATTTCTATCCCTTTTTATTGTCTATTTATTATTAATTTTTGAACTCATCATAAACCAATTTAATCTGCCTAACTGAGATTTACAAGGTGACCATAGCTTGCTTCATACCAACAATCTCCGTGGGATCGACCCTTACTCACGTAAGGTATTACTTGGATGACCCAGTACACTTGCTGGTTAAGTTGAACGGAGTTGTGAGATTCTCTAACAGTGCCTGGAACTCTTGTATCACAATTTCGTCCACCAAGTTTTCGAATAATAATAAATAAACAGAAAATAAAGATAGAAATACTTATGTAGATCATTGGTAGGAATTTCAGATAGGCGTGTGAAGATGCTGTGCTCCTTCTGAATCTCTACTTTCCTACTGCCTTCATCCTTTCCTTCTTACTCCTTTCCATGGCAAGCTGTATGTATGGCATCACCGTTATCAATGGCTACATCCCATCTTCTCAGTGAAAATGGTCCAAATTTTCTGTCACAGCACGGTAATCATCTGTCGGTTCTCGATCATGTCGGAATAGAATCCATTGATTCTTTTGCGTTTGTCATCACGCCCAACAATCGCGAGTTTGAAGCTCGTCACAGTCATTCAATCCCTGAATCCTACTCGGAATACTATAGACAAGGTTTAGACTTTCTGGATTCTCATGAATGCCGCCATCAATTCTAGCTTATACCACAAAGATTCTGATTAAGGAATCTAAGAGATATGCGTTCGGTCTAAGGTAGAACGGAAGTGATTGTCAGTCACGCATTCATAGGTGAGAATGATGATGAGTGTCACGGATCATCACATTCATCATGGTGAAGTGCAACGAATATCTTAGAAGAGGAATAAACTAAATTAAATAGAAAATAGTAGTAATTGCATTGAAACTCGAGGTACAGCAGAGCTCCACACCCTTAATCTATGGTGTGTAGAAACTCCACCGTTGAAAATACATAAGTGATGGTCTAGGCATGGCCGAATGGCCAGCCCCCATGAACGTGATCAAAGGATCATCAGGTAATCCAAAATTAATCCAAAGATGTCTAATACAATAGTAAAATGTTCTATTTATACGAGACTAGCTACTAGGGTTTACAAAAGTAAGTAATTGATGCAGAAATCCACTTCCGAGGCCCACTTGGTGTGTGCTTGGGCTGAGCTTGAGCTTTACACGTGCAGAGACTTCTCTTGGAGTTGAACCAAGTTGTAACATGTTTTTGGCGTTCAACTCTGGTTCGTGATGTGTTTCTGGCGTTTGACTCTAGAATGCAACATGGAACTGGCGTTGAGCGCCAGTTTGCGTTGTTTAATCTCAAATAATGTATGGACTATTATATATTGCTGGAAAGCTCTGGATGTCTACTTTCCATCTCCATTGAGAGCGCGCCATTTGGAGTTCTTTAGCTCCATAAAATCCATTTCGAGTGCAGGGAGGTCAGAATCCGACAACATCAGCAGTCATTTGTCAGCCTTCTTATCAGAGTTTTGCTCAGGTCCCTCAATTTCAGCCAGAAAATACCTAAAATTATAGAAAAATATACAAACTCATAGTAAAGTCCAGAAATGTGAATTTAGCATAAAAACTAATGAAAACATCCCTAAAAGTAACTATATCCTACTAAAAACTATCTAAAAACAATGCCAAAAAACGTATAAATTATCCACTCATCAGTTATCCTCATTGGCCCTCGCTTGATACAAAATTAAATTAAACATATTTATTTATAATTTTTATATAAATTCATATTATTTAGCAATTAGTTTTTCCACTAAATATACATTTAAGAAAGACATTTTATTTGATCATAAATAGCAGAATATAAATAACTTCACCATTACCATTAAATGCACAAATAGTTTATAACAATATTTAAAATGCAATGAGATTACCATATCTTAAAACATATACATATATTGTTTATATGTTACTTTGATATTGTTATAAACTCATTTTCTTCATTACGTATATGTATTAAAAGAGGGCAGAATACAATTCAACTAATTATTAAATATATCAACTAAGCTTTTCTAATACATTAGTGATCCACAGTAGATCAATTAAGTATTAAAAGAGGGCAGAATACAATTCAACTAATTATTAAATATATTAACTTATCTATTATAATACATGAGGGATCCACAATAGATCAATTAACTCATTATTTCGAACCATCATTTTAGAGTTTTAAATTTTAGTTTCAAGCATCAATTAAATTTTTAACACATCACTTTTTAATCAAACACCATAAAATTTGATAAGGTTAATGGTTTTAAGAAGGGTACCATTATTAAATTTGGTGTATTTTTAAGTAACGAAACTGTGATGTACCTCAAGATTATGAGTTTGTAAAGTTTTAAATTTCATTGTTAATCTTCTCTATTTTAAAGAAATTACATCAGCAATAACTTTAAATTTGTTCACCAACAATAACACTGTACTCCTAATTTAGTATATAATATTTTTGGCATTCTGATCTTTTATTACTCTATATTCTGTACTCTGTACTCTTTTAAATTTGTTCATTAATAACTTCTTATGTAATACATCCCTACTTAAAGTCGCTTCTAACTATTTTAAAAAATTAGAACTTAGTATGTTTAAAAAATTTTACTTAATCATACTTTGGTTGCATTTTTTTGCTCAAATTCCACTGGTATTTTATTGGTTTGTTCTCATTTTTTCTTACGTATGTGGTGGACGAAATTGTGATCAACAATAATGGCTCTTTGGCATGTGCATAAAAACATTAACTCAGCACTTTCTTTCCACAATCTCATTCAACTAACCAGCAAGTGTACTGGGTCGTCCAAGTAATAATCCTTACGTGAGTAAGGGTCGATCCCACAGAGATTGTTGGTATGAAGCAAGCTATGGTCACCTTGTAAATCTCAGTTAGGCAGATTAAATGGTTATGGATTTCGAAAATTAATAATAAACAGAAAATAAAATAGGATAGAAATACTTATGTAAATTAATGGTGGGGATTTCAGATAGGCATGTGGAGATGCTAGAATCCTCTCGAATCTCTGTTTTCCTATTGCTTTCATCTAATCCTTCTTACTCCTTTCCATGGCAAGCTGTATGTAGGGCATCACCGTTGTCAATGGCTACATCCCATCCTCTCAGTGAAAACGTCCAAATGCTCTGTCACAGCACGGCTAATCATCTGTCAGTTCTCAATTAGGTTGGAATAGAATCCATTGATTCTTTTGCATCTGTCACTAACGCCCAGCCTTCAGGAGTTTGAAGCTCGTCACAGTCATTCAATACCGGAATCTTACTCGGAATACCACAGACAAGGTTAGACTTTCCAGATTCCCGGAATCCTACTCGGAATACCACAGACAAGGTTATACTTTCCGAATTCCCATGAATGCCACCATCTATCTAGCTTATACCACGAAGATTCTGTTGGGGAATCTAAGAGATATGCGCCCGGCCTAGAGTAGAACGGAAGTGGTTGTCAATCACGCGCGTTCATAGGTGAGAATGATGATGAGTGTCACGGATCATCACATTCATCAAGTTGAAGTGTAACGTATATCTTGGAATAAGAATAAAAGAGAATTGAATAGAAGATAATAGTAATTGTATTGAAACTTGAGGTACAGCAGAGCTCCACACCCTTAATCTATGGTGTGTAGAAACTCCACCGTTGAAAATACATAAGTGAAAGGTTCAGACATGGCCGAATGGCCAGTCCCCTAAAACGTGATCAATAGCCTCCTAAGATGAAGAATAAAATAAAACTGAGACCAAAGATGAAACGTGGTCAAAAGATGACTAATACACTAGTAAAAAGTCTTATTTATACTAAAATAGCTACTAGGGTTTACATAGGTAAGTAATTGATGCATAAATTCACTTCCGGGGCCCATTTGGTGTATGTTTGGGCTGAGCTTAGTCTATCCACGAGTTGAGGCTTTTATTGGAGTTGAACGCCAAGTTATGACGTGTTTTGGGCGTTCAACTCCGGGTCGTGACGTGTTTCTGGCGTTTAACTCCAGACAGCAGCATGTACTTGGCGTTGAGCGCCACTTTACGTCGACAATTCCCGAGTAAAGTATGAACTATTATATATTTCTGGAAAGCTCTAGATGTCTACTTTCCAACGCCATTGAGAGCGCACCATTTGGAATTCTGTAGCTCTCAAAAATCCATTTTGAGTGCAGGGAGGTCAGATTCCAACAGCATCAGCAGTCCTTTGTCAGCCTCCTATCAGAGTTTTGCTCAAGTCCCTCAATTTCAGCTAGAAATTACCTGAAATCACAGAAAAATTATCAATGAATATTAATTATAATTAGATGAGCGGGACTTGTAGCTTTTTGCTTCTGAACAGTTTTGGCATCTCACTTTTTCCTTTGAAGTTTAGAATGATTGGCTTCTCTAGGAACTTAGAATTTTAGATAGTGTTATTGATTCTCCTAGTTAAGTATGTTGATTCTTGAACACAGCTACTTATGAGTCTTGGCTGTGGCCCTAAGCACTTTGTTTTTCAGTATTACCACCGGATACATAAATGCCACAGACACATGACTGGGTGAACCTTTTCAGATTGTGACTCAGCTTTGCTAGAGTCCCCAGTTAGAGGTGTCTAGAGCTCTTAAGCACACTCCTTTTTCTTTGGATCACGACTTTAACCACTCAGTCTCAAGCTTTTCACTTGGACCTTCATGACACAAGCACATAGTTAGGGACAGCTTGATTTAGCCGCTTAGGCCCGGATTTTATTTCCTTGGGCCCTCCTATCCATTGATGCTCAAAGCCTTGGATCCTTTTTACCTTGACTTTTGGTTTTAAGGGTTATTGGCTTTTTCTGCTTGCTTTTTCTTTTTCTTTCTATTTTTTTTTTGCCAATTTTTTTTCGCAAGGCTTTGCTTTTTCTTGCTTCAAGAATCAATTTTATGATTTTTCAGATCATCAATAA
>NC_029781.3:68531627-68533049 GCF_000817695.3 Arachis duranensis
AAAGTATTGTCACCACATCAATATAATTAAACTAAATTCAAGGATAAATTCGAAATTCATGTACTTCTTGTTCTTTTGAATTAAAACATTTTTTTTTTTCAAGAAAGGTGAAGGATTAATGGAATTTATTCATAGCTTTAAGACATAGTTACTACATACTAATGATCATGAAGCAGAGACACAAAACATAGATAAACATATAACATAGAAATCAAAAAACAGAAAAATTTAAGAACAAGGAATGAGTCCACCTTAGTGAGGGTGGCGCCTTTTGAAGGACCAATGGTGCTTTTTGAGCTCCTCTATGTCTTTTCCTTGCCTCTGTTGCATGATCCCTAGTGATTTTGGTGCTCCTATCCTTAGTTGCTCCCAATAATTGTTGGAGGAAAATGTATCCCCTAAGGTATCTCAGGGATCTCTTGATTTGCAGTCAAATATTCTACCACTGAGATATAGACCCTTCAGATGAATCTCTCCATCTCCTATGACTCAGAGGTGGAAGCTTTTCTCTTCCCTTTTTCTTCTTCTTCTTTTTTTGTTTTTTTTTTTAGGTTTCTCTGGCCTTAGGTGCCATCAATGATTATGGAAAAGCAAAAAGCTTATGTTTTTACCACACCAAACTTAAAATATTGCTCGCCCTCGAGCAAGAGAAGAAAGAAAAGAAGAGGAAGAAGAGAAAATATGGAGGAGAGTGGAAGAGGTGTGTTCGGCCATGTAGGGTGGGTTTGGGTGGGAAGGATGGATGGATGTGAGTGGTGAAGGTGGTAATTGGGAAGAGAGATTGAGGTGATTGGTGAAGGGTTTTGGGAAGTGTGTACTAGAGTTAGGAGGTAAGGTGGGAATATGTTAGGTGGGGATCCTATGGGGTCCACAGATCCTGAGATGATCCTGTGGAGTCCACAGATCCTGAGATGATCCTGTGGGGTCCATAGATCCTGAGGTGTCAAGGATTTACATTCCTGCACCCATTAGGCATGTAAAATGCCTTAGTATACCATTCTGGCGTTTAGACGCCGAGATGGTGCATATTCTGGGCGTTCAATGCCCAGATGCAGCATGTTTCTGGCGTTGAACGCCAGTTCTATGCTTGTTACTGGCGTTCAGCGCCCAGATGTAGCATGTTTCTGGCGTTGAACGCCAGTTCTATGCTTGTTACTGGCGTTCAGCGCCAGCTTTCCTCAAGGCACATTCCTGGCGTTCAAATGCCAGGATGTTGCTTGTTTCTGGCGTTCAGCACCAGATTCATGCTCTGTTCTGGCGTTGAACGCCAGCCAGATGCTCCTTACTGGCGTTGAACGCCAGTAAGTCCTTCCTCCAGGGTGCAAATTTTTTTCTGCTATTTTTTTTATTCTGTTTTTAATTTTTGTATTTTTTTCGTGACTCCTCATGATCATGTACCTAATAAAACACAAAATAACAATA
>NC_029781.3:68533182-68534750 GCF_000817695.3 Arachis duranensis
AGAAGCTCTTCATGCTTACTCTCTTTTGTCATAGAGGGATGGCCATGTGCCTTAAACACAAGGTAGTCCCCATTCAATCGAAGGACTAATTCACCTCTGTTGACATCTATCACAGCTCCTGCTGTAGCTAGGAAAGGTCTTCCAAGGATGATACACTCATCCTCTTCCTTCCTAGTGTCTAAGATTATGAAATCAGCAGGGATGTAAAGGCCTTCAACCTTTACTAACACGTCCTCTACTATTCCATAAGCTTGTCTTAATGACTTGTCTGCAAATTATAATGAGAACAAGGCAGGTTGTACCTCAATGATTCCCAGCTTCTCCATTACAGAGAGTGGCATAAGATTTATCCCTGACCCCATATCACATAGAGCTTTTTCAAAGGTCAATGTGCCTATGGTACAAGGTATTAAGAATTTGCCAGGATCTTATTTCTTTTGAGGTAAAATTTGCTGAATCCATGTATCTAGTTCACTAATGAGCAAGGGAAGTTCACTTTCCCAAGTCTCATTACCAAACAACTTGGCATTCAGCTTCATGATAGCTCCTAAATATTGAGCAACTTGCTCTCCAGTCACATCTTCATCTTCTTCAGAGGAAGAATAGTCTTCAGAGCTCATGAATGGCAGAAGGAGATTTAATGAAATCTCTATGGTCTCTATTTGAGCCTCAGATTCCTTTGGATCCTTAATAGGAAACTCCCTCTTGCTTGAGAGATGTCCCAGGAGGTCCTCCTCACTAGGATTTTCGTCCTCCTCCTCCCTTGTGCATTCGGCCATATTGATTAAATCAATGGCCTTGCACTCTCCTTTTGGATTTTCTTCTGTATTGCTTGGGAGAATACTGGGAGGAGTTTCAATGACTTTCTTACACAGCTGGCCCACTTGTGCCTCCAGATTTCTGATGGAGGATCTTGTTTCACTCATGAAACTGAAAGTGGCCTTTGACAGATCAGAGACTAAGTTGGATAAATTAGAAGTGTTTTGTTCAGAATTCTTTGTCTGTTGCTGAGAAGATGATGGAAAAGGCTTGCTATTGTTCAGCCTATTGCGTCCACCATTGTTAAAGCCTTGTTGAGGTTTTTGTTGATCCTTCCATAAGAAATTTGGATGATTTCTCCATGATGGATTATAGGTGTTTCCATAGGGTTCACCCATGTAATTTACCTCTGCTATTGCAGGGTTCTCAGGATCATAAGCTTCTTCAGAAGCTGCCTCTTTAGTACTGTTGGATGCATTTTGCCATCCATTCAGACTTTGAGAGATCATGTTGACTTGCTGAGTCAACACTTTGTTTTGAGCCAATATGGCATTCAGAGCATCAATCTCAAGAACTCCTTTCCTTTGAGGCGTCCCATTATTAATGGAATTCCTCTCAGAAGTGTACATGAATTTGTTATTTGCAACCATGTCAATAAGCTCTTAAGCTTCTGCAGGTGTTTTCTTTAGGTGAATGGATCCACCTGCAGAATGGTCCAATGACATTTTTGAAAATTCAGATAGACCATAATAGAATATATCTAATATGGTCCATTCTGAAAACATGTCAGATGGACACCTTT
Organism: Arachis duranensis; assembly: GCF_000817695.3. Classification (NCBI taxonomy): domain Eukaryota; kingdom Viridiplantae; phylum Streptophyta; class Magnoliopsida; order Fabales; family Fabaceae; genus Arachis; species Arachis duranensis. Next base: position 68,534,744 of record NC_029781.3, read on the forward strand.
TGGTCTA
>NC_029781.3:68535032-68537622 GCF_000817695.3 Arachis duranensis
AAGAACTCAGTTAAAAACTGATAAGGATCTTCAGATGGAAGTCCATAGAACTTGCAGTTTTGTTGCATTAAGGCAACTAATTGAGGTTTAAGCTCAAAATTATTGGCTCCAATGGCAGGAATGGAGATGCTTCTTCCATCAAATTTGGACGTGGGCTTGGTGAAGTCACCAAGCATCCTTCTTGCATTATCATTATTGGGTTCAGCTGCCATCTCCTTCTCTTGTTCGAAATTTTCTGAAAGTTTACTTCTGGATTGTTGTAATTTAGCTTCTCTTAGTTTCCTCTTCAAAGTCCTTTCAGGTTCAGGATCAATTTCAACAAGAGTGCCTATTTCCTTGTTCCTGCTCATATGAAAGAGAAGAAAACAAGAAAAGAAAGAGGAATCCTCTATGTCACAGTATAGAGATTCCTTTATGTTAGTAGAAAAAGAAGGGGGAGAAGGGTGAAGAAGAGGGATGAATAGTCTGTATAAAGAGTAAGGATAAGGGAGGTGATAAGAGATGAAGAGAAGTGTTAGTAAATAAATAAATAAATAGAAGAAGATGAGAGAGGGATTTTCGAAAATATTTTTGAAAAGGAGTTAGTAATTTCGAAAATTAAAGATGAATTAAAATTAAAATTAAAATTTAAAACAATTAGTTAATTAAAAAGAATTTTTGAAAAAGAGAGAGGTAGGTAGTTAGTTGGTTTTGAAAAAGATAAGAAACAAACAAAAAGTTAAATAGTTAGTAAAAAAAAAAGATATTAAAATTAAATTTGAAAAGATGAGAAGATAAGAAGTTAGATAAGATTTTTTTGAAATCAAATTTTGAAAAAGATAAAATTTTTGAAAAAAGATAAGATAAAAGATAAAAAGATTTAATTCAAAAATTTTAAAATTACTTACTTCACTAACAAGAAACTACAAGATAAGATTCTAGAACTTAAAGATTGAACCTTTCTTAACAAGAAAGTAACAAACTTCAAATTTTTGAATCAATCACATTACTTGTTAGCTAATTTTCGAAAATTTGATATAAAGATAAGAAAAAGATTTTGAAAATATTTTGAAAAAGATTTTTGAAATTTTCGAAAAAAATAAAGAAAAATGAAAATGATATAATTTTTGAAAAAGATTTTGAAAAGATAAGATTTTTAAAATTGAAAATTTGACTTTACTTGTAAGAAACAACTAATTTTTTAAAAATTTTTTACTAAGTCAACCCAAAATTTCGAAAATTTGGAGGGAAATAAGGAAAAGATATTTTTTGAATTTTTTGAATTTTTAATGATGAGAGAGAAAAATTAAAAACGTCATTTTTGTGTTTTTCTCTTTTCTTTATGGATCAAAACAAAGAATGCATGCAAGAACACTATGAATGTTAAGATGAACACCAAGAACACTTTAAAGATCATGATGAACATCAAGAACATAATTTTGAAAAATTTTTGATGCAAAGAAAACATGCAAGACACCAAACTTAGAAATCTTTAATGCATGGACTCTAACAAACAAAAAATGCACATGAAAAACAACAAACAACACAAAACAAAAAAACATCAAGATCAAACAAGAAGACTTGTCAAGAACAACTTGAAGATCATGAAGAACACTATGACTGCATGGAATTTTCGAAAAATGCAAGTAAAATTTTTAAAACATGCAATTGACACCAAACTTAAAAATTGACTCAAGACTCAAACAAGAAACACAAAATATTTTTGAATTTTATGATTTTATTATTTTTTTGTATTTTTATTATTTTTTTTCGAAAATATTCTTAAGAAAACGAAAATAAAGAAAAATTTTTGAAAAAATTTTAGAAAGCTTTTTGAAAAGAAAATTACCTAATCTGAGCAACAAGATGAACCATCAGTTGTCCATACTCGAACAATCCCCGGCAACGGCGCCAAAAACTGGGTGGACGAAATTGTGATCAACAATAATGGCTCTTTGGTATGTGCATAAAAACATTAACTCAGCACTTTCTTTCCACAATCTCATTCAACTAACCAGCAAGTGTACTGGGTCGTCCAAGTAATAATCCTTACGTGAGGTCATCCAAGTAATACCTTACGTGAGTAAGGGTCGATCCCACAGAGATTGTTGGTATGATGCAAGCTATGGTCACCTTGTAAATCTCAGTTAGGCAAATTAAATGGTTATGGATTTCGAAAATTAATAATAAACAGAAAATAAAATAGGATAGAAATACTTATGTAAATTAATGGTGGGGATTTCATATAGGCGTGTGGAGATGCTAGAATCCTCTTGAATCTCTGTTTTCCTATTACTTTCATCCAATCCTTCTTACTCCTTTCCATGGCAAGCTGTATGTAGGGCATCACCATCGTCAATGGCTACTTTTCATCCTCTCGGGAAAATGGTCCTATGCGCTGTCACTACATGGCTAAACGTCTGGAGGCATCACCCTTGACAATGGCTACATCCCATCCTCTCAGTGGAAATGGTCCAAATGCTCTGTCACAGCACGGCTAATCATCTGTCGGTTCTCAATCAGGTTGGAATAGAATCCATTGATTCTTTTGCGTCTGTCACTAACGCCCAGCCTTCAGGAGTTTGAAGCTCGTCACAGTCATTCAATACCG
>NC_029781.3:68537756-68560926 GCF_000817695.3 Arachis duranensis
AATGCCGCCATCTATCTAGCTTATACCACGAAGATTCTGTTGGGGAATCTAAGAGATATGCGCCCAGCCTAGAGTAGAACGGAATTAGTTGTCAATCACACGCGTTCATAGGTGAGAATGATGATGAGTGTCACGGATCATCACATTCATCAAAGTGTTGTGCAACGTATATCTTGGAATAAGAATAAAAGAGAATTGAATAAAAAGTAATAGTAATTGTATTGAAACTTGAGGTACAGCAGAGCTCCACACCCTTAATCTATGGTGTGTAGAAACTCCACCGTTGAAAATACATAACTGAAAGGTTCAGGCATGGCCGAATGGCCAGCCCCCTAAAACATGATCAATAGCCTCCTAAGATGAAGAATAAAATAAAACTGAGACCAAAGATGAAACGTGGTCAAAAGACGACTAATACACTAATAAAAAGTCTTATTTATACTAAACTAGCTACTAGGGTTTACATAGGTAAGTAATTGATGCATAAATTCACTTCCGGGGCCCACTTGGTGTATGTTTGGGCTGAGCTTGGTCTATCCACGAGCTGAGACTTTTATTGGAGTTGAACGCCAAGTTATGACGTGTTTTAGGCGTTCAACTCCGGGTCGTGACGTGTTTCTGGCGTTTAACTCCAGACAACAGCATGTACTTGGCGTTGAGCGCCACTTTACATCGACAATTCCCGAGTAAAGTATGGACTGTTATATATTGCTGGAAAGATCTGGATGTCTACTTTCTAACGCCATTGAGAGCGTGCGATTGGAGTTCTGTAGCTCTAGAAAATCCATTTTGAGTGCAGAGAGGTCAGATTTCAACAGCATCAGCAGTCCTTTGTTAGCCTCCTATCATAATTTTGCTCAAGTCCCTCAATTTCAGACCGAAATTACCTGAAATCACAGAAAAACACACAAACTCATAGTAAAGTCCAGAAATATGAATTTAACATAAAAACTAATGAAAACATCCCTAAAAGTAGCTTAAACTTACTAAAAACTACCTAAAAACAATGCCAAAAAACGTATAAATTATCCGCTCATCAGTATGCTTTTAGCAGAAACTGGTTTAATTGTGAGTTGTGATTGATTTTTTTAATAAATTCATTTCGTTGAAAGAACATTATTAGTTAATAGAGTTATACAGTGAGAACACACTCTTATTTAACTTATAAGTATTGTATGCTGCCTCATTTCAACTTATTCTTATTTTGCTCTCATGCTATTTTATTCTCATTATCAATTGTTGCCAAGATTTTATTTTCAAAATAACGTAAAACATGAAACAATGTCACTTAACTATGCACACCAGTAACATTTACTCATGAGTTTAGTACTTTATACCACTCTATATTTCAAAGATATACCTTTTTATTTATAAAAATAGCTGCATTTATTTATTAGTTATTTTTTTAGTTTTCAAACTAAGTATACCAAGTCTCACTTTGTCCCTCTTTGTTTTTTGAGGTTCTTGACACTTTAAATTATATATACTTCCTTTTAGAAACCAATACAGTAGCCTATTACTATCTTCACTCTTACCCAAGACCATTCAATTGAATTCTCTCACTGTTAGAAGTAAAGTAGTCTTCAAGGGTTTTTTCTTTATTTTGATCTAATCATTACTATACAACTTTTCCAATTTTTTAATTCCTTTCCCCATGCACTTTGGCATTAGCTAACTACACTCTTTATGAATTTTTTTTAAATTATAGTTGACACATAATTCGTCAATCAATTTTTCTATATAAACTGATACCCTGCTTTTCAACACTACCATATTCCAAACAAATCATAATAACTATTTTGTTCCTTTTTATCTGTTACTATGTCTTCTTCATTCACTATGGTTAAAGATCTCGATTTATCGAATGAACCTCAAATATGGAGGATTAAGGTCCGTATTATCAAGAGGTGGTCAATTTCTACTGCAGAAGACAGATACAAGAAGCCTATACTGGAATTTATTGTCATGGATATGTTGGTAATAGTATATTATTTGTTTTTCTCCATTAACCTATCATACACTTTATTCATTATTATAAATTAACTCACCATGTTCATTAATGAAATTTAGGGAGATCGCATCTAGTGCTCCATTAAGAATCCCATGAGGAGGTTATTTGAAAATGACATTGTAGAGTGGAGAATAATTGCTTTATCAAATTTCTCACTTGCTGTGAATGATCAAAAATACAAACCAACTACCCATTCTCATTGTATATACTTTAAGAGGAAAATTCAAATCCGTCCTTTAGAAGACAATAAATTTTCTGATAATGTATTTCACTTTGTTCCAAATGAAATTATCCTTGGTCATGACAATCTTCAGTCACACTTAATTGGTAATTACATTTTTTTATTCATATTTTAAAGTTGTATTTACCTTTTAACTATTACTGACATTTTTTTTTAAATTATATATTGTAGATATCATTGGTTTGTTAACTAGTAAGGGAGATACGATTGAGTTCACAAAGAATGGAAAGAAATCAATTTACATCGTACTCGAACTTGATGACATCTAGTAACTAATCTAATTGAACAAACTTTTTTATTATCATTATCACTTATATTATTACAACAGTTTCTTATAATAATTTTGAATTTACTTCTTTGTTTTGTTAAATTTATACAGGGGTAAGGGAAAGATTTGATGCACTCTTTGGGAAGAATTTGCAAATCAATTGGTGCAACACATGCAAAATCATCCTACAACTGAATACATGCTCATTGTGCAATTTGCAAAGTTTAATCTTTTTAAGGGTATTATAAATTTAATTTGTCCCTTAGAATATTTATATAGTGTATATAATATTTATTTCACCTTAGATATAATTAAGATTTTTCATTTCACCAATTGATTCCATTTATATAGGTTTGATGGGTATCTCGAACACCAACTATAATACTATTCTACACATCAATGTTGATTTTCAAGAGGTTAAGGACTTTAGACAAAGGTGTCATCTCAGCTTCAATTTTAGTATTAATATTTTCATATTTTAAATTCTAAAAGTTCTTACAACTAGTACATATCCATTAATTAGCACTACAAGAAAAATTACTTTTAGCGGCCATTTATTTTATTTTTAGCGGCAATAAAAATAGCCGCTAATACATTTACCGGAAATTAGACATTAGCCGTCTTATGCATTGTCGCTAAAAGGTTTTAGCGACAATTATAACATTTGCCGGTAAAGACCTTTTTAATGGCCGCAAAAAGTATATAATTTTTAGCGGATATTTTCTTGGCAATTTATATGGCCACCAAAAGTAATTCTAAAATTGCAATATTATTCATTTTTAGTGGCCATTACTATTGCCGCCAAAATCTATTTTACTGGCAATTTATATAGCCACTAAAAATAATTCTAAAATTGTAATGTTATTCACTTTTACCGTCCATTACTATTGCCGCTAAAATCCTAAGACTTTTTTTAGTTATATTATATTCATTTTCTTAGAAGCAACGAACTATCTTTTTTTTAGAATCTCAATTATTTTTGCCAACAATTATTATTGTTATGCATAATATAAATATACTAAAATTAATTACTACAAAATGAGATCTTTTATTAAACACAAAATATTGATACATAAATTTATCTTGAAAAATAATAAATAATGTTACAAATCTAAACAACAAAAAATGCTACAAGTCTATAACTATGTTACATCAATGTTGCAAGAACCTATGTCGGAATTGCTGCTGATTAGCGATGAATTGTCACTTGACGAGTCATCTTCTAAAACTCTCTTTAGATTGTGAAACTTTGAATAGAAGGAGTCCAAGGTGGGTGAACCATCTGGACTACTGATATATTCAGTAGGACCAGAAGTTATAGATACATTTCGAGCATCAATAAAGTTGGTAAAACTAGCAACTGCATTACCTTATGGAATCAAGCACAGCACCAATATATCCATGCAAGTATTCCACCCTTGTCACATCTTGAAGTAATGAATTCCTTTATGTCCGTTGACCTAACAAAATAAGCCATTTGTCACACTACTTTACCAATGGCACAATACATTATAATGATTCTCATTCACCCCTGTTGTTGAAATAATATATGAAAGAGAAAGAGAGACCATTTTTATAAATAAATATGGGAATACTGCCATAAAGGGTCTTCATGATATTCAGCTCTTCGCGTAAAGTCCATGGTGTGACAGGATACTAAACAAAGGTAATGCCGTGTGGTTATGCAACTAAGTAATCTAAATAAGTGAACCAATAAGTGTAGAGGGAATAACTACAGTATGTTTTAATTTCAAATTACCTCTTCATTCGAAAACAAGGTTTATGCAACTGTCAAAACCAAATAATATAAGGAGAACATGAGAGTAAAACAACCAGTTGAAGGTCTCTAACTTACCAACCAATAAAAAAATCACGGGCTCTTTGAGTGGCTGCCCGGTCTTCATCTGTATCATTTGCATGAATTAAACCAGATGAATAGACAGCAATGCAAATAAACCCATGTTACTTGTCCTACAATATAACTTAACCTCTATATATAGAATCATGAACATTCTTTGCCCCAACAAAGGTTTCTATATGTGGAAGAATAATCTAAATTCAATATAAAAAGACTATGAACTTCAATTAAGAGTTAGTATAAGTAACTAAGTCAAAGTTTTTTTCTTTTGCAGCAAGTAAATACTATATACCTTATACTTTCTTCTATACAATCTCACTACTGAAAAATGTGATAGGAAAATATGATGAACTGCCAAGTAAGGCTCAGTTGTGGAGTCACCCCTACTGCTGTTATAGAATTGCAATCCCTTGGGATTGATAGGTCCTTCACCATCTGGGAAGAAAGAAAGAAGGAAAAAGCATTTGTCAACGGCTTTACTATAGAAACTAATACAGAACATAAATTAAATTTCAATGTTTCTCATTACAAACACAAGTTTGAGTTAGGAGTATTATATACTTGGAATCAATCTTGACCAAGAAATGGATAACCTGTAGACATCAAGGCCTATTTCCACCATGAGTTTCACATCTTCCTGCAACATAAAATCATCAGAAACAGTTGAACCTCCAGCTGCCATTTCCTCAAGCATGTGCAAAAAAATGCAAGTCACTTAGTACACTTTTTTAAATAAAAAAATATAAAATTAATAAATAAAAATAAGCAAAATGCAAAAAATAAGAATGCAAAATGTAAGAGTTTTCAAAATATTATCTTACTCAAAATTGTCACCAGTTTGATTTGGAGAATAGGGGATTTGAGAAAACTTAAATATATATATAATATTCTAATCATCATCACCACTTCTTGTCTTTATTTTCCCCACCCTCACCTACCACTCCCTTTCTTTTGTATTAATATGCATACAAACAGACCCACCACAATTATTATACATAAATTTGCATGTGATCTGCATATTGATATAAAGTACCTTTCTTTGAGGAGACAATAGTTGGGTTTAACTGTCAAATATAATTAACAGGTTCTTTGAAAAATTAAAAATATATAAATCAATCAATTTTTGGTTTAGAAAGAATAGCCTAAATAATACATTTTCGCTCATGTATAATCAGTTAAAAGCTAAAAGCTAAATATTTAATACGACAGCTTCATGGGGAAAGCTAAAAGCTAGAGAGACTATGTACATGCATGTTGCACACATCTGCTAGTATCTAAATATCTAATGTGGCAGCTTCATCAATTACTATTTCTGTTAAAGCTAGATAAAGAGGGGTGGCAGGGAACTCCAAAATTTTGTATTAGTATTAGATGTACATTAGAAAAATTGAAATGAATAATTATGTGCCTTTTGACTTTTCCATTTGATTAGTACTTATCTTACCGAAATAATACTAGTCTCATTATTTTGACATCAAATAAGGACAATAAAAAGGAGCACTTAAAGAGATTAAAGTTACCATGGATAATTGACTGAACAGCATCAAAGCCAAGCCTATCACTGTTAGTAGGAAAAACAAAGAAAATCTGCACTAGTTAAACAATTTCAAAAATGGCATCAGCCGTTATAATAGACAATCTCTTTTAACAGCATGCTTGTTTGTGCTTACCGGTTTGGAAATGATAAATCTTTTTTGGCACAGTTGCTTTAACAATCTTTGACAGGTAAACTTCATAATTGTAAACCAAAATATAAATAAATAAACAAATTGTCTTCAAAGCTTACTTGATTTCTTGTAAACTAAATGAAGCAAGAAACTAAAACTAAGCCAACAACTTATTTTGTCCCATACCTTTTCATTGTAGTTCCAGTGACAGTTTAACTTAATCCTTATAGTTTACTTATAAAAGTGCAATAGCATGGACTACTACTTCAACACTACTTTACCTGAGGCTGTCCAAAATACTAATCCCAATCTTAATACCATAACAGAAAAGTATGAATAGGCAAACAAAAGTTGCAAGACTGAAAATTTCATAAGACAAACCAACGATGGTCCACTATAACAAAACATGTCCAATTTTTCGAGTAGGCTAAATTACAATGAATTACATTACAGGTACAAAAATTAGTCATTATTAACAATTTTTTAATATATATGCCTTCCACATATTCCATTATTAACAATTAACTTCCAAATACCACAATTTTGAAAAATTAGAAATATATAAATCAATCCATTTTTGGCTTAGAAAGAATAGCCTAAATAATATGTACAGACAAATACTCATATATAATAAGTTAATAACTATTATCGCTACTCAATGTTTACTCTGCACAAATACTCATGTCAAATACTATGTACAGACAAATATTCATGTAATATATTCCACTTACACAACTATATCAATCATCAAGCTATTATTATCTTCCAAATTTTGTTAATCAAAACACAATATTCAAGCAATTAAACAAACATAGAGACACAAATGAAGAAAAATTATGAAATTATACTGAACCAATGAAGCAATTAGTTACATTATCAATTTGAATAGTGAGAACAGAGAGAGCATGAATTTTCACTTCAAACAAACGTAGAAACACAAATCAAATCATAGGCAAAAGTAAAATAAAAACAAAAAAAGATGGATCAAAGTAAAGAGAATGCGCATAAGAGTTACTTGCTACAGCAAATTGCTGTGGTGGCGTCAATAGAATCAATGAAGGGCAAATTTGACAGCGAAAGCAACAAAGGTTGGTGACTACAACGGCAAGGGAAAAAATGATTACGACGGCAACGGCAACACCTGTTTCGTGTCTAGAGCGGCAACGCGGATTTGAGTGGATCTAGCGCGGATTTGACCTAGATCTGAGGCAAAGTGTGGACACAAGAAGATAGATGTGCGTGTAGGACAATAGGTGGTGATCATTGGCAATGGTGCCAAGCACTGTGACGGCGGTGGTGGGCGGTTCTTATTGGAGAAAGTTGAAATGAAGTGGATTTTGAAGGAGTGGGTTATCAGAGAAAGGGTTCTCTCTTCCTTCCATGGGTTTGCAAAATTAATTATAATAAAATATTATAATAAATTTTAAAATAGGAAATTTAAGAGTGGATTTGTAATTTAAGAAATTAAAACTAAAAGTAAAAATAAATAAAATAATAATAATTGCCATTATAATATATAATAATAGTGTCAAATATATAATTGCCATTAAAATTTGTTTTTAAAACTTTTGTCATGTATCTTTTAGCGGCAATAATAATAATTGCCATTATAATATATAGTATTAATGGCAAATATATAATAGCCATAAAAATATAACTTAAATAAAAGAAATAGTGGCCATTATGTTATTGCCGCTAAAAGTTTGTCGCTAAAACTCATTTTTCTTGTAGTGTAGTATTATAATGGACATTGAAAATCTCTCAAACCAACTGTCTCAAATTATATCCCGATTCTTCTTACTCTGTGGAGGAGAATTTTCTGCGTCTAACGCAATATAGGCCTATATGTGAGCTGAAGGATATTGCTGAGGTATAATTTGTTTATATAATTTTACTTAATTATATGATAATTATATTTAGATATATAATTTATTTTATTTTGTTGAACAGTGTGATATTTATGTTACTACTGGCACTGTAATTTCAATTGAAATCAAATTTGGATGGTGGTACAAGGGTTATAAAATGTGTTTTCTTCATTGAAAGAAGATGAAAGTTCTTATATTGTTCATCATGTGATATCTATCCTAACACTCATGTACCTAGGTATTATTTTACTTACTTTATATGTACTTTAATGTTATTGTTATATATTTAACGTATTCTCATCACATTTATTTAAATTTTTAGGTTTTGTATCCATCTTAGAGTATTTGATGAAACAGATTATGCCTTATTCATTGTTTATGATAAGGAAGCCTCTAAATTCGATATTAATTTACTTAATATGATTTATATGCATACATTAATTTAGTATTCTTTATTTCATTTTATGCTATATAACTTTCTTTTAATTTTGACCAGGGTGTCAACAAAAGCATGTTTCCAGCTGAGATCAATTTATTTAAGTGCAAAAAATTTTTGTTTAAGGTATCTCTGAAGCTAGATGATATTAATGCATTTCAACCTTGCAAGATAATTATATTGAAATTGACCGAGGACAAATCATGATGTCCTCCTTTGCAACTAAGTACAAGATATATGATGTAAGTTCTTATTCATAAATCTTATATTGTTATATATATTTCAATAAGTTGATCTTTTTAACATTTATATAAATTCATAGGAAAATATGCTAGTCGATGACTCTGAAATCTTAAATCTGCAAAATTGAATCTACAAATACTCCAAAGGTAGTTGCCATTTTTATTTATAATGTTACATATTATACTTGCCATTATGTATAATTAATTCTTTTTAATTTAATTTATCAACAAATTTTGAATTATACAGGAGATAAGCTCTCAATCATGTGGAATTATTGCTTCTGATGGCAATGATGATTTTGTATGTCACACCTAAAAGGACTCTCATAGCAAATAGTTGGTCTAAGAAGCTCCTAGATGTTTGTCCAGATTCTGGGACAAGTTCATGTTCCAAAACACGCAAGATATTCGAGCTCTCGGACTGTGCATCCGGAAAAAAAGATGCTGTTTAGTTATCCAATTTAGAGCTTTCTAATTTTCACAACAGATTCGAAGTGCTACTTTGTATTCAGTTATGTTTAAGCATGAGTGTCCTTGAATTTCAATAATTAATGATTGAATTATGTTCAGCCTTATTGTTGTTGTTTATGTTCCTCTTATTTTCGTGTCTGTTATGTTTAAACAATATAATCTTTCCGTTAAATAAGTAATGGTTATACTGTGTATAGCCATATCGTTGTTACTTTTGTTTCCTTACCTAATGTCTATGATTATGTAGCAATTGGTGATAAATTATTATGTTATTTGCTTATCATGTCGGCTATGTTTCAATGGATTAGTTAATTTACATCTATGATTTAATTTGCATCTATGGTTCACATATTTTGTTTTATTTAATTCTAACTCAATTATCAGTTACTACAAAATATCTAACATCAATTATACCAATTAAATTAGTATTTTTTTTAGCCATGTCAATTCTTTTTTGGCCTTTTAACGTATTAGTTAATATTTGGGGTGAATTTATAATAATTAGTTCAACAAGTAATATTAATTTTCAATACAATTCTTTATTTTTTTTTTTAGTTAGTAAGTGCTATATTTAGTGTATCTCAGTATATAGTTCATATAAACACAAGTGTGTTTAAACACTTCTATAATGGTCTCTTAATAAGACTAGCTGATACATTATTTTCCATTAAACAAAATCAATTATCTATTTGGTATATTCAATAACAATTTAAAAGGATAACAAATTTTAATTATAAGGATTTTCTATGTAACTTTAAATCCTCTTTGTTAATAATAAAATATTATTTTCCCAATATTGTTGTCATAATTCAAAAAATTTAAATGTTTTCTTTCTTACATAAAATGACAGCTTTATATTTTATTTGTATTCTTCACAGCTGCCAATTTTTAATTGAAGCTCACCATTCTCACCTTTTAAGAATGGACCTTAGTTACATTAGCTTTTAGTTAAATGTTAATAGTCATTTTCTATAGTCCTTCTCTATAAATGCCTCAAGTCCTCATTACTTCCTCTAACCTATATTTCTTAACGTGGAGTACTTCATGGAAGTGGTATCAAAGAAATCTGGTATGCATCATTTAATTTGTAAAGATTTTTTTTCTAATAGATCAACAAGTTTCTTCCCGTCTTAGTTTGTTATTAACATAGTTGTTTATTTTTTCAGTTGTCAAATATAAGTTATACTTGCCTGAGGACTTTTAACATGATCGACTATTTTACTTACAGATCGATCCTTCAATGGTTAATTATTTTTTAATAGCATTAATCATGCAATGAGTTATTGTTAGTCTTTTTTATTTAAATATGGTGTTTAAGTTCCTGTTTATTTCTTGCAGGCACATCATGAGTATCCATCAATTTTCTACAAAAAATACAAAGATCTACTAAGTCAAATAATGTTTTTTGTGGATATCCACCAAAATAAAGTTCAAGTAACAATCACCAGAGGTCACTCATGTAGTTATATACTTAAAGATTTTGATAATTTGATTAATTTATATGGCCTCGCAGATGGTGGTTGGTTGAAGGTTCTATATGTTGGAGAAGATATTTTTATTATCCTCAAGGTGAAAGATCCTATAATGAGATCTTTTGATTTTTCAAAATATTCAACAGAACTGTTTCTTCAACCTAAATTACCAATATATATATATATATATAATCCAAATAGCTGTCCTTCTTATATTAGGCCATCCAGTATTAAAACTGAATCCCATCATTATATTAATTTTTATCCTTCTTATATGAATCATGTCCTTCCATGTCCCAATAGTTCAAGTTCAGATAATTATTTCACTTCATCACTCAATACAAATATGTTTTGATCAAAGTATCAAATCCATAAAAAGCAAGAATTCGCTGTTAACTCAACTAATTTTGCTAATTGTTCACAAAATCACCATTATTCAAAACAACACTTATTTTCTTCAACTTTATCCAACACTACTCATTACAATATCGGTCGTTCTATATCTTTTATTTGTTCTGATCCAGTCTATAACAAACTGAAAGGTTCTGTGAGTGTTTTTAACACACCATGTTTTTCAACTCCTGTTATGAACCAAGTTGGGTGTAAAAAAGATTCTATTATATTAGAGTTTTTTACAAACGACATAAACATCTCTACAACTAGTTTTATGACATGCCATAAGGTTCTTTCTCTCAACCAATCTACCAATAGTTATGTGGTAAGCAAATTATCCTCTTAACAAAATTTATTTGTTATATATTAGAGAGTTTGAAATGATATTAATTGTTATTTTAAATATGTATCAGATGATTCCCACCAAGTTTGCTAGAAAGGCATTTCCAAACCGACCTGATTCTATCCTGATCAAGATGCATAACAATATTGGTTTTCAAATGACTCTCCGCTCGCACATATCAAGAATGATCCAACTATTCTTGACAAGGGATTGGATATAATTCGCTACGGTTAATGATTTGAAGAAGGGTACCATTATTAAATTTGGTATTTTTTTAGGTGATGAAAGTGTGATGTACCTTAAGATTATAAGTTTGTAAAATTTTAAATTTCACTATTAATCTCCTCTATTTTAAAGAAATTGCATCAGTAAGAACTTTAAGTTTGTTCACCATCAATAACTTTGCACTCCTAACTTAGTATGTAATATTTTTGGTATTATGAATCGTATTTCTGAACTTTTGTTACTCTGTACTCTTTAAGTTTGTTCACCATCAATAACTTAGTATGTAATACATCCTTACTTAAAGTCATTTCTAACTATGGCTAACACTTCATATGCAAATTTTTGCAGAAATATAAGTTAATATTCAATTAGTGAATTTCGATGAGCACCCTATATAAGTAAATTTTGATTTCTTCTTTACAATAAACTAAAGTATATTCTATATTACATATATACCATCAAAATAATACAAGTAAACTTTTAAGATAACAGTTATAATTACATTATGCTTTTGCATTCTTTTCATGGTTAAAGCATAATATCTAAGTTCATTATTATTTCAAATATTATAGTTGTGCAAGCAGAGTTATTTAAGCAGTCTTACTTGCTATTAAAAGCTTATTTATCTATTCGTACTTCCTATTAGATCAACACCATTTTCAGCTTAAACATGTTTAGTTTAATAGAACAGAACATTATAAGTTGTATATTAACTGTTTAGTCTCAACAATTTTAACAATTACCAAATTTAAAAATAAATCTCATCCATTAATTATGCTGTCATTTTTACATTGTAGTAGTAGTTCTCCCATCGATTTAATTATAATGAGTTATAAGAAAGATAGAAGAAACACACATTGTGGTATTAGTCTTTAATTACTATATATTTTAATTTTTCTTGCCACCAGTTATCCCCATATACATTTATATAATTTTCAATTTTGATAATTTAATCCGAACACGTCGCATTTCTGTTTAGTTTCCTTTGCTTGCTATGCTAAAATGAGTTAAGACATTGCCACTGATTTTTTGATATTAATATATATTAATTAAATTTTTTATGGAATTCGTACACTGCTAAGTACACATTAGGATGATATTATGACTTTTTATTTTCAAATGCATTATATGTCCCTTGCCTTTTTATTCTCTGAAGTTTTCTGATACAAAAATCCTCTCCCAATCCCTTTACTTAGCTTCTGCATGAGTTGTATATCATTTAATATTGTGGTGCATATATCAGTAAAACTAACTCTAAAACCAGTTTGAGTAAACTAATTGTTTATTCAGAAGCTTCTCATCTAATATACTTAGGAAATCGATCCTATTACCTATCCTACATTTACTACTCTGCTCCTTTATTTTTTTTCCATTATATAACCATTGCAATAATTAGGTCTATTCCAATATATATTATGAATTATATTTTTTAATTTTTATTAATATCTTTTTCTTTCTCTTTTTTTTTTAATTAGAGGTAGTCCAAAAGTCTATTTGGTTTATGGCCTTCTCCACTACACCGTCTAATCTTCATGCATTCATTAGTTTATTTATACCCCAAGCTATCATCCAAATGAGATGCCATACCAAAAAGAAAATCACTAAACTTATATTTCTTATCCACTTAGGTCGTTCTTACTGTTATTTCTTACTTTCTTAGTTAACTAATTATTTCCAGTGTAATTTGAATATATTCTTATTACTACAACAAACTTTATAATGCATAGAATTATTCATTGCTTTTGTTTTATTTTTCTTCTTTCATATTTTAGTTTTCATGGATTCTAAACAGCATTCATCGATGAAGTTAAATGGTTGTCGAGTTTTTTATTTGGACATTGATCCCACCTCAGTACACTCCATTTTTAGTTATCCCTTAACACCACGTTCATACTTTAAGTATTATCATATACTAAGCACAATTTTTTATGTTATTCATTTGTATCACAAATTCTATTTTTTTTAATGCAGAAACATAATCAACTACCTTCTATATTATATAGTAAGTTCAAGAATTTTCTTAGAAACACCATGATTATAACAGATGATAATCACAATCATGTTGAGCTGAGAATTTTCAAAGGTTATAGTACCGCTCATATTACTAGAGGTTAAAAAACCTCATCAACTTTTATGGTATTAATCGTGGTGGCACAATCAAGTTGCTTTACGTCACAAAAGACTGCTTTCGCATCATCAGAGTGTTCAACCATAATATGAATAAAAGGTGCTCAATTTATCATTCAGTTAAGTTATTACTGGATGACAACATACTTTACAAAAGTAAAATGCAAGTTGATGAGTTTGAAATAATCTCTATGAATGAGAAAGTGAAGCAAGTATACAATAAGGAGTCTCCATCATGTTCTTCTCTATCCCTCCCAAAATTATAGCAACAGGTCATTAATCTACAACTTATTATTTGGCAGATAATTATATCCATCAAATTTACGCTGGTCATAGTAAAGTACCTAAGCATTCACTTGATCTCAATGCTATTCCAATCGATGATGAGTTTTCTGAAGGCGATAGCATCAATCTACTTAAATATGAAAGCTTAGCTTCCCAACCTATTAAATTACTTATCCCATGCAATCATGTTCATGCTAAGAAAATTATTCATGGTTCACCTTCTAAATCTATTCATTCTAAAAAAATTATTCATGGTTTACCTTCTAAATTTATCTTTCACCAAATTTCAAACATTAACACACTACCTCTATCTATCTTTTCATATAATTCTCCTAACATATCTCATTTTAAACATGTTATCCCAAATAATTTTCCATCTCGGATATCAGTTATTTGTCGAATCAACGGCCAAGATATTTGCTCTTCATCATTGGTAAATACACATTTTATTTTTCACTTTATTGATTAGCATCATGTACTCCGCACAAAACTAACCATAAAAAAATACGTGCAGGTATTACTCATTGAATTTGCATTGAAAACATTTCCATTAATGTATAATTTCAAAAATTGAACAGAAAATAAAACAATTAGCACTTTAACATATAACGTTCCCAAAAAATTATAGACTAACCTGACTGAGTGATCGGAGAAGACGAAGCTAGAGCCTGGAGGAAGCTGGCTGCTAGAGAGGGAACGGCTGACTGAAGACGAAGCTAGCTACTGGAGAGAAAACCGTGAACAACGATGCTGATAGAGATACCGACTGAGACGCCAATGACTGAGAGAAAGTTAGTTGCTGCTTCGCTGCCGCTACCAGGAAGAATATGCATCGGATGGTCCCACGGACGAGGTGGAGAAGACGATGTGCCTGACCCCAAATGGAGAAGACGATGAAGATTGGAGAAGCTGGTTGCGTGGTAGGAGGAAGCTCTACCTCTGCTAGGGTTTCTACTTTCTAAGTTTACTCCATGGTTGCGCCGTTAGTGAGATAGTATTATGGTTATGAGTTGAAAAATACATAAAAAGTCATATATATATATATATATATATTATTTAATTAATTATGATCGGGTTCACGGGTTGGTTCGGGTTCTGCGCTCCCAAAATCGATACCCGAACCAGTCATCGGTTTGGTTCGGGTTGGACCCGATTACCTGTCAGTTCCAGAACCAATTTAGTTGATTCAGTTCGGGTTTGGAAGGATAATCGGGTACCCGCTACCTGTGCTCACCCCTAAGTTGATGCAGTTTGCATGGTGCACACTGCTGGTTATGGATACAGGATGGAATTACGCTGGAGAAAGGACAGTTTATTTTAAGAAGTTAATATTACCACACGATGGAGGGCGTTTAGAGAGGACAATGACATTAAAAGTGGAAGTGTTTTAGAATTTTTTGTTTACTCAAATGATGAGACAACAATGTACGTTAATATACTGTAAAAGACCATTTTCATGTTCCTATATAAAAATTGCAGAGTAAAAAGAATGATGTCTTTGTAGTATATTTCCAGGTCACGTTTCACTAAATATATTAATTCACGCATAGTTGCTTTTAAAACTGTCAATTTAATTTGTGTAATCATTATACTTGGATACCATTTCCAATTAAATTATTATAAACAACAGTTAAGAACCTCTTCATCACAGTTATTCTATTTTATATACTGTTAAATTAATTCTATCGCCTACACTACATGTCTATTTATATGTTCATGCAGTTCACAATGTTTTATTTGTTGGATCAAGCAAAACTCCTCAGCTTCGACTAAGAAATAGTAGTGATAGAGGCCAGGAACCTATTAGTGATCTTTTCAAGGGAAAGAAGGTAGTTATAGCAGATAGTTACCCACATGTTTCAAGTTTTACAAAACATAATTCATCATCTGTTTCTCATCCCAATGTTATAAGGACTCCACTTTCCAACATATTTAATGGTTAGTTCCTGTTCAGTTAGTTTTTGTTCATTTTAGGAAACATATATGAATTTATTATACTGATCTCTTCTTTTGTTTCTTAAATTCTTATACGGTTCAAAAAATTTTGTTTAGCTATTTTTTATTCATTTTAGGAAATATATATGAATTTATTATACAGATCTCTTCTTTTGTTTATTCTTATATAGTTCAAAAAATTTTGGGACAATTCTACATAACATACGCAACTCATCAAATAGTTCAGCACAGTTTCATCAAGTTCACTGATAAATTCATCAATAATAAATGATAATAATTCATCAAAATCAGGAGATTAAATATTTCTTCAAATATTATTCTTTCTTCAAACAATGCCAATACAGACAAAGACCATCATGAAGGAGATTCTTCTTACATGAAGAGGTTATTAATCAATTTTTTCTCCTTGAAATCTTATAATTTTAATTAATTTTATGTATAAGAGTACTTTTTCTTATGTAAATATTTTAATTATTGACATTTATTACCTGTAGGAGAAATACCAAAAATATAAGTCATTAATACAACAATCAAATGAAACAATTCTATCTATAAGGAGAGACGGTTCATCACTTTTTAATAATGTAATGCTAAATAATTGTGATTATTCAACTCAATACCAACAAATTCACGAGAGAGACAATACCGTCGAATCTTATGATTTTGAAGATACACTTATTTTTATAGTTTTAAGGTAGACTTACTGGTAGTAGAAAATTACAATTTATATTATGATCAATTAATATTATAAATCTCATGTCAATGTAGCTATGGATGATTTTGATGACATAAATATTGATGTTGAACTCACACCAGATATATTTGTAGATTATGATTGTGGTAATTTTTATATTGTTATATTTTTATAAAGTTTCTTAGAAAGAATTACTCTAAAAGACTATTAGGGAGATTTAATTATCAAAAAGGAATTTTAGTACAAAAATTAGTAAGAAGAATTAATTTTTGTAATGTTTAAGAAGAAAGACCAAATCTTTATTACAGAGAAACAAATATACTCATATGTTATTTTTTTATTCATTTTTTTGTATATATTTTTTTAATTCTTATCATACTGACACCATTATTAATGCACTTTTATCTATAACATAAATTTATTGTTGTTAATCATCAATTTTCTATAAATAAGTCTTTTTTAATTTTAATGTAATTTTTTAATTATTATTGTGATAAAACATATTACCTCCATAATTTAAAATTCTTCTACTATTAAGTTTTTTTTCTTTTATATTTCCTTTTTGTTTTCTTTATTTGTTCTTCTAACATTGTTTTTCTGTCACTTAATTTCTAAATCTTACTTTGATGTAGACTTTAAATTTGTATCTTTAATAACTTCACTATTTCATTAACACTCCATGTTGAGTACAACAACAACAAAATAATAAGAATTAAAAGAGAACCAATATTAATAAATGCAAGAGGAACTAATATTAGTATTCAATGATAATTTCCTTGAAAACTAATATTCATAAAAGATGGTTACTTAGTATCAACATCCAAATCTATTATATACTATTTAATTTACAGCTATAGATCTTCTTAATATTTGAGTACAGCAAAATATAATTCTTCCTGTTTAAAAAATGTTCATGATAATTTTCAAAACGTCATGCATGGAGTACAAATTTTATTTCTTACAATGCACTGTATATTAATTAATTAACTTATTTTCAAGAGAATATCAACTAAAATAAAGTAAAATAATAATGGGATAAAATTTTGTTATAAATGAAAGTATATGAATAAAGATTTGCGTATAATAGACAATTAAAAAGAAAATGGATTTACAAAAAAATAAAAAAAATTTAAAGGTATGTTTGTCTCTTTTTAAAAAAAATTGTCCTCTTTGAACATTACATGAATTAATCTTTTTTAATAATTTTTTATAATAATTTTTTTAATAATAAAATCTCCTTAACAGTCCTTTAGAATAATTTCTTCAATTTTTATATCCTTATAATTTTATTTAACTGATGTCTATTTAAAGTTTTCATTGATTAATGCTAAATGATGATGTCATATTTACTGATCAAATAGAACATATATATGTTGAGGAAGGTATGTTTCACTTTGCAATTAAGCATTTAGGTTTGCTATATCATTTTTGTATTATTTACCATTTATTTATTTATATATTATTTTGTTGTAGACACCTAGGAATCTGAAAATCCATCAATTGAATGTGTATTTTGTGGTGCTCTTATGTGGGACTGTGAGAGACTTTCTAAATCGAACAATAACACTACTCCACACTTTGGGTTATGTTGTATGGGTGATAAAGTTCAACTACCTCTACTTGATTCTCCACCCCAAATACTAACTGAGTTGCATTTTCACGATGATGAAAGAGGAAGGCACTTTCGAAAACACACCAGAATGTTTAATTCAATGTTCTCTTTCACATCTATGGTTGGTAAGATTAACCATCAGATCAACAACGGTACTGCTCCACCATCATTTGTATTAAGTGGCCAGAATTATCACTCTATTGGTAGTTTAATTCCTTAGGAACATGAGAAACCAAAATTTGCCCAATTGTATATATATGATACAGATAATGAGATCAATAATAGGATCAATGTTATCAGGTAAATATTTACGTTTACTTAAATACTCAACTATACTATTAGTAAATAAATGGCAATGTCGTAATTTATCATTTGTTTTTGTATGGAATAATTTTTTACATGTTTTATGTAGGACTATGGAGTCACTGTCTCCAATTGAATTTGAGATTGTAAACATGTTAAAAGATATGCTAGATAACAACAATCATCTAGCTATGTCATTCTGTTTTGCAAGGGATATATTCAAGGAGTCTAATTTCGTTGATATTAAGTTAAAGTTGATTAGACGCAGGGATAGGGATGGCAAGAGATATAACCTACCAACAGCATCAGAGGTTGCAATTTTAGTTGTCGATGATCTAGACGAGTCCTTGATGGAGAGAGATATAATCATTGAGACCAAATCACTTGAAAAGGATAGATGTAACATGTAATACCCGGTCTAACCGAAATTAATTAAATAATAAGTTAAGTAGGAGCGAATATGATTGGAAGATTTGGCAATTGGAATTTGATTATTTAAATATGATATTTGGATTCAGTGAATTTTTCCGAGTCGGAAGACATAGTTTTCTGCGTAAAAGCGCGCAGTGGAATTTTAACCGGTAGTACCGGCTGAGACCTGTCTGGTACTGCAGCTGAGAAAATTGATTATGAGTAAATAGGATTAAGAAATGAGGAATTATAATTAGGGAAGGTAGAAATATTTGAAGTGCGATTTAGAGCGCTAATCTTAAAGGTTTTGGTCCAAAATTGGGCCAACGGACAAAAATAAGTGAACCGGGCCTAAGTGGGCCCAAGACCCAACATATATAAACATTAGTTATGAGCATTTCAGCTCATCTACTTAATATATTAAAACTGAGTTTTCTCTCAACTAATAAAAGTGAGGTGTCACCTTCTCGTGAACCTATTTTCCCTCCAAAATGAACACATTTATTGAATAATGCATAATTATACTAATTTAGAAAAATATTTTTATTTTAATTATATAAAATCAATATTTAATGCATTATTAAACTACTTATCAATTATAATTAAAAATACTTTTAATCATTTTAATAATAATAATAATAATATATGATAATGATATGATAATTGCACCGGTCGTGGTAATATCCTTCTAATTCTTATTCATTATCCAATTATTTTATTAGTGGCAAGTTGTTAACCCATTTATATTGATAATAATAATAATTTTATTAGGATAAATATCAAATTCTATTCCTAATATAAAAATATAAAATTTAATTATTTCTATTTTTATTTTACCACTATAAAAGACCATGTATGCTAGAAGAAAATATCATTTAATTTGTTTACCAATTACTCTTTCATTTGATAGCTTTTACAACAATTTTTTTCTTTCTATGAGACATCGTTGCAAGAAGACAACTATCGTTGACACAAACTACCACACTTTCCAACTTTCGTGCTCATCATTCCCAGCTCTATAAGATATGTTATCTATAAAATATTTATAGACCATGGTATTATCATGTATATATAAATAAAAAATATTTCGTATTTAAATTTAAGTCATTTACCTGTTTATGATATATTATAGTGTAAAATTATTTTTAATATGTATTGTGTAATAATATTATGTTTTAATTTAAATTTTTATTTTAGAATTGTATTATAATTTTATCTCACTTTCCTTAATTAATATATAGATCGTGCAGAGAAATATGATTATAATGAATTCTAACATAAAACTTCACCAATCTTATACGGTACGATTTAATCTGATAAAAAGAAATGTAAGTGGTATGATTGAATTCCTTGCAAAACGAGATGCTTAAATAGATTCGAATGATAACGAATAACTGGCTTCAAATGGTCATCTTTCTCGAAGTCTTTATATAAAGAGTAATTATTTAAATCGGTTTTTAAAAATTTTTAAAATTAGATATTTTAGTTTTTACAGAAAATTAATACATAGATTAATTTCTAACATTTTATTCTATCAGACAAATCAGTTTCTAGTTTATTCTCTGGTAGAATAATTACTTAGATTAGTCTCTAAAAATTTTAAAATCGAACATTTTAATCCCAACAAAATTAATACACAGATCAATTTCAACGTTTTATTTTATTTCTCAATTCAATATATTTATTTATATTTTATACTTTTTCTATGATTAATTTTGTACGGTGTTGGTATATTGAATAAAAATACTTATTATAATAACAAAAATAAAATTAAATTTTAATCAATAATTTTATACTCTTTACTTTTTTCAGTTTTATTTTAGATTTTAATTTATTACTCAAAAATAGTGAAATTCCATTGATACTGAAATAAAGTTACAAAAGGATCCATAGGATATAATAAGTAAAATAATGTGATACCCACATTAAAACATCTAAATAAAACATCTTAGGATCTAAAATGTTTATTTTTCGCTTTCTCGCCGTCTATTAGATTATCTATCTATTTTATTATATAAAAATCGAGTTTTTACATTTAATGATAGAGTCAATGTAGCATACTTCTAAGAGTGTTTCCTAATTTATTTTATTTAACTCATTAAACACAATTTATTATGACAAATTAATTATATTAACTAATTGATTTAATTAGATATTTAAGTATCACACAATTTAAAATTATGTATATCAATTATGTGATTTAATTTTTATGATATATAAATTAAAGAATAAATTAAAATAAGATAATTCATTGCTTATTTAAATTGAATACAACAAATACCAATTAATTTAGTTTGAAGTTTACTATTTTGTAATCTTCTATACATAAAAATGACAAAATAAAATTGTAAAAATAAACTTTTTTTTATCACTTTTACTATTGTAATTTTATTTTCTTTGTTTTTTTAACGTGTAATTTTATTTTACATTAACTTTGTTTATTTAATAACAAAATATATTCATATTAATTCTATCGTATAATAATATATTTTTCTCCTATGTTAATCGAATAATTTCAATAATTATCAACTGCATCTAACAGAATGACTGAGAAGTGAAAATTATGAGAAGTTAAATCCAAGTTTAAAATGCTGAAATAAAAGAAAGAAAACAATGGATATATGATTAGAAAAAATATATAATAATGAGAAATATACTAAAATTGGATTTTCCTCCAACTAATAAAAGTGAGGTGTCAATTCCTCATGAATTCATTTTTCCTCCAAAATGAAAGTACTATTCTCTCTTCTAAATTTATTTTAGAAAAATATCTTTATTATAATTATATTACAATATTACAATTAGCATTTGATGAATAATGCATAATTATAATAATTTAGAATAAAATAAAGTCCAGTAATTTATCTTTCGACTGCATAGAATAACTTTTAAGAAGGAGTCATGTATACAATTGATGATTGTAAAACTGTATACTAACATTGATATAATATTATTTTAGGTATATGGTTTTGCAGACATAAAAAAATATTGAGTTATTTTTTAGTAGATTTAAATTATTTATTATTTATTAGAGAATTTTGTGCATTAGAATTCTCTAATAATTTATTATTTATTATTTAAAACAACATATAAAAATTTGTTTGTGGGTCTAAGTATTATTAAGTTATTTATGGTCACATTGAATATATATGTTTGATTTATTGAAGAAAGTAGATTACCAAAATCAGTGTCTGATTTATTGAAAAAAGTAGATTACTAAAACCGGTTAATAACTATTTTAGAGTTAATATATTTAACACTAGCTTAAGAAAAAATAAATAATACATAACATGTTATATTTTTATTAATCAAATTATTATAATTTAAATTAATCTTAACAAAATAATTTAAAATTATAATTTTAATCTTATCACGTGCATGGCACGGGTTAATACACTTGTTTTACCCTAAAAGGAAGGGTTGGGGCGCTGAAATTGAGAAGAGAGAAGAGAAGAGAGAAAACCTAACTCTCTTTGATCTTCAAACCACCATAACTTGAGCTACGGAGCTCTGATTGATGAGCCGTTTGCGGCCACGCGTCACTCTTCTCATCCTCTACAATTCTATCTAAGTTTTGTGGTGAGTATTCCATTCATCTCTACCCAGTTTCTGAAATTCTCTACTGTTACACGTTTTTGGGTAGTTAGTGTTGAAATCTTGTGATTTTGGGTGTTTAGGGATACTCCAACATGGATTCCAAGTGGGTTCCATCCCTACTTCATATGGGCTGAGGTAAGAAGTGCTCAAACCCTTGTAATTTGTCATTTTTTATGAGTCCTAGGTTGATGTATGTATGTGATATTGGTTATGTTAGTGTATTTGATGATCTTGGTGCACAATTGGGAGATTGGTGTTGCTTGAGGAGCTTTGGTGAGGCTTGGGGCTAAGGTTGGTGGAGACTTCTAAAGAAGAGGCTCAATTGATTTGGCTACAAGAGGTACGGTTTAAGTTTCATTTAAGTACCATGTGGTATGATGAGAATTCCTAGGCTAGATGCCCCTAGGATTAAGTTTGGATTGTGTAAATGGTTGGTGCTAATATGCATAGTTGGTATTTAATGTGAATTAATGATTGGGTTGAGAATTGTGTGGTATTGTATGCTTGATGTATTGAAAATTTGATGTATTGGGTAATGAGTATTGATTTGTGGTTTATGCATTTAAATTGTGAAATTGGGCCGGAGGCCGTAAATTTTGGGCCGGAGGCCGGAAAGACATAAGGAAGGTAAGTTGATGTGTATATTGTCTGATGACACAAGTGATTGGATGAATTTCAGATAATGAATAT
>NC_029781.3:68561022-68588980 GCF_000817695.3 Arachis duranensis
TGGTTGAGAAATATTATGTGGTCATATATGTGATTATGATTATTGATGTCTTGATGGTATGATAATGCATGAGAGATATGTATGTTGTGATATATGCTTGAGGAATGATTAAGGTTGATTTGTGGGTGAAATCACGTGATAGTGAGTATGACATTGATTATGTATAATGATGGTTGATTAGAAATAGTATTGTTGGAAATTGGGATGAGGAGGGATGTATGACATGTTGATGTGTTTGTAATTTAGCCATTTGTTTTAAATGGGTAAAAATGGTTATATGGCGATTTTGTGAATCGTGGTAAAGTGTTAATGTATGAGTTGAGGAGGCTTGATGTTGATTTTGGTATATTTTGATTGATTTCAAAAAGGGTTGAAACTAGCATGTTTTGGTTGATTTTGAAAAGGGTTGAAAATGGCTTGTTTTGAAAAGGGCACCTTGTGGTTTTGTATGAAAATATAGTTTTTGGCATACTTTGATGGGACATAACTTGGACTCTGGATTCCCGTTTTGTGCCAAACTTGTTTAGAAGTGAAATTGGATCCGGGATGTCCATGCCGTTCGAAGAACGGGCGAAAAACAATTTAAAATGGGAAAGTTATGGTCGTCGGAAGATTGGGGGTTGAATCTGTGAATTCTGCAGCTTTTAACTTAGAAAATTTTTAGCAGAATGACCCTCCACAGGTAGGCGCACTTGGCGCGTACGCGTCGCTTTTCAAGAAGGCACCATCCACGCGTGTGCGTGGTGTGCGTGTGTGCGTCGATGCGCTGCACCCAATGCCCAGCCATTTTCCCGAGAGTTGTATTAGAGTTGTGCTTGGGGCGCAAATGCACCCACGCGAACGCGTGGCTGACACGTACGCATCGTCTGGCTGTGTTTCAATCCACGCGTCCGCGTGTATGACGCATACGTGTCAATGAGCTTTGTGGCCATCCATGCGTGCGCGTCGAGTACATGTACGCGTGGCCCTGTTTTCATCCCAAAGTTAATTTTTGAGTTTTAAAAACTAAATCTCATACTTCTAAGCCTCCGATCTCACCCCTTATGTATTAAATCATTATGATATGCCTAGCAAAGAGGAAGGAACTAGGGGATGTGGTAACTTGCGAATAAAGCAATGGGAGAAGTTGTGATCAAAGATGATCAAAGATGATTATATGAGATATGGAGGATGACGGTAGAAGTACCGTGTATGCCATGAGCCGAAGGGCTATATTTATTGATAAATGGCTGGTTTTTGATTGAACCATGAGCCGGATGGCTGAGTTATTGCCGGGTTATGGCAAAGCCATTATTGTTTATGGCTGAGTATAAATGCATATATGATTAATGAATGAATGTGTTAAATGGATAATAATGGAAGATGTTGAAATGTGATGTGTAACCCCGGGTAGTAGGCAGTGGTGTTGTCCACTTGCTCCAGGTATGAGACGGAAAAGGATGTTTATGATAAATGAGTTTAATTATGGAGTTTTGAATGAATGTATTTGTGATACCTGGGTAGTAGTAAGGGTTGTGGTTCGTCCCACTTGCTCCATGTTAATGTTTGAGATTTGATAACAATGATGATTGCTTTTAAACTGAACGAATGTATGTTTTGAGATCCTGGGCAGTAGCAAAGGTTGTGGTTCGTCCCACTTGCTCCAGGTCAGAGATTGTGACGCCTGGGTAGTAGCGGCAGTAGTGGTGAATCCACTCACTCCAGGTTGAGCTTTTAAACACCCGCTTGGGTAGTAGCCGCAGTAGTGGTTATTCCACTGGCTCTGGGTTAAGCGGGTAGTAGCAAGGGAGTTGTAGCTCAAACCTACTTGCTCCGCAAGGGGTGTTTCTGTCCAATGGTTAGCTACCAAGACATGTCGGGTTGGCTATATAACCGACAGATGATATCATCAGCCATAGGGTAGGCATACATCATTTGCATATGTTTGAATTGTTTGGGTTTGCCTAATTGTTTTGGATTTCTACATCATATATGCTATGTTACCTGATTATGTGCTACTTGTTCTACTTGTACCTTATTTGTGTATTACTTGCCTGTATTGCTTGTGTTTGTACAACTGAGAGGCCCCTCATACTGGTGTCGGTGAAAGTTGAGGGCTGTTCTTGATGAGATGATTTGATGATACGATTGCATGATGATGATGATCATTGAATGAGATAATTTGAGCTCCCTGGGGAGACGCAATAATGTGGTTTCACTAGCTCCAGGTGAGGGTATGATGTATTGATACAAAATTGCTGAGGTAGAACAACTGGTGATGGTTTTGCTTATGATTCTGAGTCTGATTCGTGGAAGATTCAGCGAGTTGGGAAACATGTGTATTGTGTAACATGAACTAGATTTAGTATCCCATTACAACAGTAGCCTATTCATGGATTAGTGAGAATCTAGGCTGGATATTTGGTGAAGAAGTTTAGGATGGTTAGTGAGTTTTTATTGCAGTGCATTGTATTTATTTGGCACTTTTACCGTACTGGGAACCCATGGGCCCGGGGTTCTCATTCCGTATATATATCTCTTGTTTTTCAGATACAAGTCCAGGTGCTCAGAAGTGAGCTGTGGTTCGTCTAAGAGATGGCGAAGATATTTATTTTCTCTACTTTGTGTTTTGCTTAGAATCTCTCCACTTTGTTTTGAAAAGATTATATTATGTATTGAACTCTTTTGGAACTTTCCTATAGAGGCTCTTATGTTTCCTTTGGGAGAGATTAGGATATACTGTTGTCAACTACTTTCATACTGTACCCTAGCTGGCCTAAACTTCGCGGGTCGCGACTAGTGGCTATTACTTATGTTATATATATCTATCTGTTATCTATCTCTTAATCTCCTTTATGCCTTGTCCGTATATCACTTTCGGCTTCACAGTTTAACTTTTCATTGTCGAAACATGAGTGATACGTCTTCGCGATTTTATTTCTACTTTTTTCAGGCTTCTTGATTAATACTCCTTTCGAAATTACCTATATTTATATATTAAAAATCCACCTGAGATTCGTACCACCATAATATCATTGACTTATGACTCGAGCATAAGGATTTGAATATTAGGGTGTTACATAACACATCCTTTGTACCTTGCTCTGCAATACCCTTTAATCTTTCCTTATGGTGAAGATGGATATAGGATTGGTATTGAAACTGCAGCTCGACACAACATTGATGGTTCCAAGAAACGAACTACAATTAGCATGAGAGAATTCTTCGCTTTTCATTTACAAATGTGGCATCAAGAATCCCCAATTTCGCTAAGTTCGTGTAGGCTTTTTCAACAATTTTTGGTTGATGCTTATACTATGGTTGAGGCTGATCGCCTAAATTATTTTTGATTCAACCAACTGAAACTAAGAGTGGAGAAGTACAAGTTATTACATGAATCATTGGTTAGAGGTGAAGCTAATGCCATTGCAACTGGACAGCAAATTATACTTCCAAGTACATTTACTGGTGGTCCATGATACATGTTTAATAGTTGCAAGGATGCCTTTGCAATTCGCAAGTATTTTGGTTTCCCGAGTATTTTTGTTACTGTGAAGTGCAATCCTGAATGTAATGAGATAAAGAAGTTATTAAAAAGAACTGGTCTACGCGCCGAAGACCGGCCTGACATTATCTCTCGAGTCTTTAAGATAAAGCTCAACCAGTTAATTAGAGACTTTAAAGATGGTTTAATTTTTGGCAAATTATCTGCATGCAAGTTAAAATAAATGATCTAATAAATAAGTATTTTTCTTAACTTGCAACTTATACCTTATTTGATTATTTTTATCATATTTGGCAGATGTTTGCATTCTTGAATTTCAGAAGAGAGGTCTTCCACATGCACATATTTTATTGTTCATGCATCCTATTCCTAAACCTAAATCTGTGAATGATATTGACAAGTTGATATCTGCTGAGATACCTGACAAGAGAAGAAGACCAAAGTTATATGCAAGAGTGGAGAAATTCATGGTTCATGGCCCATGTGGTAAGTATAACAACAAAAGTCCATGCATGCTAAATGGTATATGTTCCAAATATTTTCCAAAACCATTTAGAGCTAGAATCATAATTGACGAAGCAGGTTTTCCAAAGTATAGGCGGCTTGATAATGGTAGAACAATAAGGAAGAAGAATGTCATCCTTGATAATTCCTACATTGTTCCATACAATCCATCACTTTTATTAAAATATGGTTGTCACATTAATGTTGAGCATACTTGCCAGACATCTGGAATCAAATACCTCTTCAAATATGTTCACAAGGGCAATGACTAAGTTACTGCTTCTTTTTACCAGACTTCAAAGGATGGTAATACTGCCCCAATTGTTGATGAGATTCAAAACTATTATGATTGTAGATATATATCTTCATGTGAGGCAGCTTGGAGATTATTTGGCTATGATATACAAGTTAAGGAACCTGCTGTTAAGGAACCTGATTGTAGATATACTTCCCTTTCACTTACCTGAAGAGAATCCTATTGTTCTTTCTGACTTGGAGAACATTGAGGATGTAATTAGGCGCATGAATGGAAAGTTCACAAAACTACAAGCATGGATGATTGCAAACAGGCAATACCCTTATGCTAATTCACTGACATATACTGAGGTTCCTGCAAAATTTGTTTGAAAGGATGATATTTCAATGTGGTCTCCTAGAAAATAAGGATTCTCTATTGGAAGGTTAACTCATGTTCCACGTATGAATTCCTGAGGATTACTACTTGCGTCTGCTATTAATATTCAAAAAGGATGCAGAAGTTTTAATGATTTATGTACTGTTGAAGGTGTTCTATATAGCACATACAAGGAGGCATGTTATTCACTTGGATTACTACAAGATGACAAGGAGTTTATTGATGCTATAATTGAAGCAAGCACATGGTTATCTGCTAATTATTTTCGTGATCTCTTTGTTGTTTTACTCATATCTAATAATATTTCATGCCCAGAATTAGTATGGGAAAAATGTTTCAATCAATTTTCTGAAGATATTTTGTCTTCTCAACGCTGACTTCATCGATTTCCAGGTAAATACATGGCAATATTTAATTTTGTATATATTTATTATGCTGTTTATATCAATTAATATCAATAACTTACTTTATTATGTGTATTTTAGATATGCAGTTAACTGATGAACAAATAGCGAACTTAACTCTTGCTAAGATTGAAGAGAAGATGCAAGCGAATGGAAGATCTCTTAAAGAGTTTAATAACATGCCATATCCATCTGACGAAGTCATTGATGGTCTTGATGACCACATCATGATGGATGAGTTAAACTTTGATCGGATATCTCTTAAACTCGAGCTTCAAAGATACTTACAAACCATAACAGATGAACAACAAAATGCATTTGATAAGATTTTAAATGCTATTAATAGTGGAATTAGTGGGTTCTTCTTCCTGTATGGTTATGGTGGTACTGAAAAGACTTTTTTATGGAGAACTCTTTCTACTGCTTTTAGAAGCAGTGGTCAAATTGTCCTCAATGTTGCTTCCAGTGGTATTGCTGCTCTTCTTCTTCCAAATGGACGTACTGCTCATTCTAGATTTAAGATTCCACTAAGCATAAACGAGGATTCTGTATGCCACATAAAACATGGATCCTCACTAACTAGATTGGTTTGTAAGGCCAAGCTTATTATATGAGATGAGACACCTATGTTAAACAAGCATTGCTTTGAAGCTCTTGACAAATGTTTCAAAGATATTATGCGCAATGAATCTTATTTTAATCCTGGTTTACCCTTTGTTGGTAAAGTTGTTGTATTAGGAGGTGATTTCAGACAAATTCTACCTATAATACCAATGGGCTCGCGCCAGGACATTGTACAAGCTTTAATAAATTCATTATATCTCTGGCCATCTTGCGAAGTTATTTGGCTAACAAGAAACATAAGACTTACAAAAGGAGGTAGCTTACCTGAAGATGAGAAATTAAGGTGTTTTGCAAAATGGCTAATCAAAATTGGAGATGGGTTGGCTGGTGATTCAACTAATGGTGAATCTAAGGTCATTATTCCTGAAGAAATACTCATTGATGATAACACCAGTGGTTTTGAAAAACTGGTAAGCTTTGTTTATCCGGACTTATTGCTTAATATCAACAATTCTATATATTTCAAGGAGCTCACAATTCTCGCTCCAACACTTGAGGTTGTGCATGATGTAAATAATACAATGATGAGTTATCTTACTGGAGAAGAAAAGATTTATATTTGTTCCGACTCATTATGCATTGAAGAAGGAAACATGAAATCTGAATTGGATACCATCACCACTGATCTTTTGAACTCAATTAATTGTTTTGGATTGCCTATCCACCAGTTGAAACTCAAAGTAGGTGTACATGTTATGCTATTACGAAACATTGATCAATCTAAGGGTCTTTGCATTGGAACTAGATTGCAAGTAAGACGGTTAGGTAATCATATTATTGAATGCATTATATTGACAGGTGACACAGCTGGTCAAGTTGTTCTCATTCTTAGGATGAACATGATTCTAAATAATGAGACACTTCCATTTAAGTTTTAACGGAGGCAATTTCCTTTGATTGTGTCCTTTGCTATGACAAATAACAAATTGCAGGGTCAAACACTTAACATGGTTGGACTTTTTCTGTCAAAATCAGTGTTTACACATGGACAATTATATGTTACATTATCAAAAGTGAAATTAATAAATGGGCTGAGAGTATTAATAAAGAACAATGATTCAATCTCTAATAGATATACTTTAAATATTGTATATAGAGAGATATTTAATAATGTATGAGGTTATTTTAACACAACTCTATCCAAAATCTATCGGTTAATTTGAGATTTATAAAATATTATATATTTTTTAGATGCTCTAAATTAATACACCAAATCTTTAGGTTATTAAAATACTAGAATGGTGTAATATATATGAAGATTAAAATATATTAGAAAATATTTATTTATCAGTAATTTTATTGTCTATTAGGCAAATATAACATACTTAATTTTTATTTTATCCCGTCTCTATATAACATTACAAATTATTATGTAAATAATATAAAATTAATAAAAAAACCTTTTTATGGTAGGAGGTTATCATTGTCATATGTACTATCTAATTTATTATTATTATTATTATTATTATTATTATTATTATTATTATTATTATTATTATTATTCCAATTTTTTAATAGTTCTGACAGGAAAAAATGAGTATAAATTTAGTTTTGGATGGAAGAATTTTGCTTTTCTTACAAATTACAAGTTCGAGATGTTTACGTATATTCAACCATGTATTTTTGTGATTGGTGATGAACATGTGTTTTAATTTTATGTATAGTGAAATGAGTAATTATTTTTTGTGATATAATATGATATTTAGAAGTCTCTTAATATTAATAATTAACATGCAACAAATGATTTCATTTTTTTAATTCTCACTAAAAATTTGTTTATTTTTAATTAATTCGATTAATGACAAATATTATATTATGTATGTATGATTTATTTGGATTATAATGCACATGATGTTAAAAAGACATAATGTAATTTTTAATTCCCATGTTTAGCATGGATTCATTCACTAATTCTTCATATATTTGGGGGTTTGTTTGTAAACTATTTTTTGTTAACAAAGTAAATTAAATACCAGTTTAAATTTAAAATTTTTCATATTCTACTTTTTTTTGGTCAGAAATATGCTATTTTTTATGTCAGTGAAATATTTTACTTTAAATTTTTTATTGTCGATAAAATTGAATAGATTGAATAATAATTTTAGATGGATTAGACAATTTTTAAATTTTTTTTTTGTATATCAGAGATCCTAAAACCAAGAAAGAAAAGAAAAAACGCAATTAACCATCACGGAAAAATTGAATCCCACAACAATCAACAAATAACCACAGTTATCAAAATTGGACTGGATTGGCCGGTTCGATTGGAATGGTCTGATCGATTCAGTTTACGATACAGACTATTTCTGCAATTAATCCGGTCAACGGTGGTCAAATCCGTTAAAAATCGGACAGGTCAACGCGACGAATTGGGACGAACCGGCCCGCTTTGCCACCCCTAATATCTAACATTAATTTTATTTATATATAACTTTTTTTAGCTTAGACCTATTAAATTGAAGGCTAATAATTTATATAAATTATATATATCATATTAAAGTAATAAGCTAATAAAATTTATATATAATTTATTTAAATTTAAATAATATGAAATATTGAATCTTAATTTTTATTTTTTAATAAATATTGTATTATAATTTTATATATTTATTTAATTATTATCGGATTAAACGGTTCGATTACTAACTCATCGGTTAAACTACTAACTCAATAACCCAATAACTTTACTGGATTGATCGTCAGTTCAATTCTGATAACTATCCAAATAACATTAACTCTACTTTTTTGGGAGATTATCAAATCATAAATAATGAGCATCTCCTTTCAGAATTAGATTAACCAGATCGTGGGCCACCTGATTTGTCTCTCTATAGGTATGCTCGATTTTCACCGTCCAAGTAACTAACGTACGTGTAAGCTTACTAGCTTAGAATTTTAGATAGGGAAAAGCTCTGCATACAAGCCATATAATGGCTTGTATGCTTTACAAGTTCATTAAACAATAAAATCAAATTACGCGCGGCTCCACGTACGACACGCTACATCCCTTCTTCTTCTCCTTCTTTTTCGATCGTTCTTTTCTCCTCCTTTCTCACTGGTTTGTTCTTCGTCGTTGACGTTAGTTCCTCCACATACTGTTACGGCACGTTTTCATTGCACCTTCTTCTTCTTCTTGCTGCACGTTCTTCTTCCTCTTCCTCTTATTCTTCTTCTTTTCTTTTGTTTCTTGCCTTCTCTTTCTCCTTCTTCATTTACGTGCTTTTCTCTCTGTTTTCTTTCTTCGTTATTCTCGATTTCTATTGTTTTTTGACATCAAGCTCTGAAATCGTTTTTGAAGAAGAAGAAGTAGCAGAAGACGAGGAGGAGAAAGAGAAAGAGTTCTGAATTATGCATGATTTTGGGTGTATTTCTTTAAATCCTTTGGGTGTATTTTCTGTAATCTTTTGGGTGTATTTCTATAATCGTTTGGGTGAATTCCTGTAACCGTTTGGGTGTATTTCTGTAATCTCTTGGGTGTATTTTATGTAATCGTTTAGGTGTATTTCTGTAATGCTTGCCATTTTTTCTGAAATGAAAAATACACCCATAGATATCAGTAAGATACACCCATAGATATGAGTCAGATACACCCATAGATATCAGTCAGATATCACTCAAATACACCCAAAGGGTTACAGAAAATACACCCAAAGGATTTAAGAAAATACACCCAAAATTCGTTGAAGTACATCTTATGCATAATTTAGAACTCTTTCTCTTTCTCCTCCTCATCTTCTACTGCTGCTTCTTCTTCAAAAACGATTTTACCATGAAAAATCGAAAAAAAATGAGAAAACAGAGAGAAAAGACGTAAATGAAGAAAAAGAAGAAGAAGAAGAAGAAGAAGAAGAAGAAGAGGAAAACGAGGAAGAAGAACGTGCAGAAACGAAAGAAAAGGAAAAGAAGAAGAGTAAGAGGAAGAAGAACGTGCAGCAAGAAGAATAAGAAGAATTTCAGAAACCATGAAAATCGAAAAAAAACGAAGAAGAAGAAGAAGAAGAAGAAGAAGAAGAAGAAGAAGAAGAAGAAGAAGAAGAAGAAGGCGAAGAAGAAGAAGAAGAAGACGAAGAGGAACCGTTTGAGTGGGGCGCGTGTAGTTACGCTCCATTCAAAATGAGTTAATGCGCGTGTTAATGAAGTTTGGGTTGATAACTTGTAAAACTTGTACGGCCTTTTTACTTGTATGTGTAGCAGGCCCCTTTTAGATAGATCTTTAACTTTAGGCATTATAAACTTACACAAAATAGAGAACACGGGTTTTTTTTTTTCGAGATAGGACACACAACAGACAACACGTTTTTTTTAGTGGATGGATTGGACAACTTCTAATATTAGGTTACACACTCATACACATAATATCTTCTTTTTAATAAAATTTGTACTATATAAAACTTGAACCCAAGATTTCTTGATAAGAAAGAGGAGCATATGCCAGATGAGCTAAGGCTCGTTGGCACAGACAACACGTTGAAAAGTTTCTTCCACACACAACCACTCACTAAACAGTAAACACCAGAAAGAGTTCATTTCCACAAACTGGACTTAGCGGACTCATGAACCCAAGTGTGATCCTTTTAAAGGCCCAAGATATGCTCTTTTTGGTAATTAAGGCCCAAGATATGGATCCTAGAAAAACTAAAACTACTTAAAAACAAATTGTATATTCAGGCGAAAGAAATGCCTCTTGGGAGATTTGACAGGTCATAGGTGCGTGGCAGTGTTAGACCGAAGCCACGCCCCACGAGAAGGCTTAAAGCCTTAAACTATATAGAAAATTGGAAATAGCCCGAAGCATCAGTTGTGTTGGGACGTAGTAGCATCATCGTCAAGGATTGTGCGACCATGAAAATTTATCACATTCCTTGTCTCCAAGACAATTATTCCTACTTGTAATATCACTAATCTCATTATATTATCTTGTTTTTCCGCTTTTATATGTTGACATTCAATTTTGGGTTATTGTACTGATGCAGGATAGTGGACGAGAGCACCAAAGAAGGTGCAGTGGTGGACCCTGTTGAGCCTCAGAAGGTTCTCGAAGCTGCCAATTCCCATGGCGTCAATCTCAAGCTTGTCCTCACTACCCACCATCACTGGTACCATGCTCCTACTTCCTCACCTTTCTTTAAGTATAACCTAACTGGAATTTGAAGTTGATTAGAACTGTTATAGAATCTGTATGCATTAGCTTCTATCTGCTTTGAAGATTGATCATTTACATATGAACTGTTTATCAGATGTTAAGATATCTATATATTATAAGGCACTCAAGCCAAGGCTAATTTTTTATAGAGATTTAGTTTAACTATGATTATCAGTTTTTCATAGGTTTACTTAGTTATCAATGATAGAATATTGATTGGCAATGAGAGTTTGTAAATGACAGGGACCATGCTGGTGGAAATGAACAGATAAGGCAACTGGTGCCTGGAATCAAGGTCTATGGTGGTTCAATTGATAATGTGAAGGGTTGCACCGATAAGGTCGAAAATGGGGATAAGGTTTCCCTAGGAGCTGATACTAATATATTGTCTCTTCACACACCTTGGTATGTCTATTGAATTTGTCACTTGCTTATTTTTTTACATAAATGCTATATGCACACCAAAAATCAACCATTATGTATTTGTGTATAAATACATGTTATTTAACATTTTCAATATGTATTTTGTGTTTTGATATATATTTTCTACTGATGGTTGATTTGGTGACTAATTTTAGTATACATCTAGCATTTATTTTTAGTGCCCCCATCCTGAACTTAACAACGGTAGGGAGTTTTATATGAAGTTCCCTGCAACTGCTTCTATTGTAGGACTATTGAATTGACAATATCCAAATTGTATTGATAGTACAATTCTGTAAGAGATTTGAAAAATATAATAATATCGTGAGCATGATGTCAATAATTAGCAAAATGGGAAAGAAAACTGATGTTCTTAATGTGGTTATCTTACTAGAAAGTTTTGTGCTGATGAGGAAATGTATACTAGGTGAATTTCTTGTTCAAAATGCTTTCGATCCTCTATTACTGTCTGCTGGAATCTTTAATTTATTGTATAAGTTATTTCAAATGGTATTAATTTGAGAGCTGATCTCATCTACAAAATAATTGTGTAAATATTTCAAGGTTTTTAATACAGGGTTATAGTTTCCTAGCTCTGTTTATGTGTTTGTAACACTAATATAATATTTTTACTTAGCAAAAGTCACCAAGGAAGCTTAACTTTGTGTAATTGTTATTACTTATTATTAGATGCATCATGCATGCTATTGTTTCTTGATTTTTCTAGTGATTGAACCCTTCTTCCTTTCTGACTACGCATTTCTCTTTTGTTAACTATAATAAAATTTTTATTTTTAATTTCCTGAATTGCTCAGTCACACCAAAGGTCACATAAGTTATTATGTGACTGGCAAAGAGAACGAGAACCCTGCTGTTTTTACGGGAGATACACTGGTAAGCTCACTGATCAATCTTATCTTTCTCATCTTGAGTTCTTTCATGTCCCAAAGAGTTGTTCCCTGGGAAGTATAGTTTACTCAACCTCTTGGGGTCAGTTTATGTAGCTTATCTTTTTAGCTGTCTTTATCTCCATGATACATTAACACTTGTATTTACGTTCTTGAATGATAAAGTGGTTTATTGTTAGACTTTTGTCTTTCTTGGGTTTATTTTTAGCTCTTGTAATAAGCTCCACTTTATTGTGTTGAACTCTTTCTTTCAAAATAAAATAAAAAAAAAAACCAAAAGAAGACCTTAATTTATTGTGTTGTTGCTTTTTGTAGTTCATTGCAGGCTGTGGGAGATTTTTTGAAGGAACTGCAGAACAGATGTATGAGTCACTCTGTGTAACACTAGGTTCATTGCCAAAGCCAACCCTCGTTTACTGCGGCCATGAGGTAAAATAACACTAAAATCACCCCCCCCCTCCTTTCCTTTACGGCTTTACTAAAGATCATTTATTATAGAAAAATGTCACTCATCTTCTCCTAAATTAAGAGAACAAATTGATCCACCTAGCAGTTTCAACAATTAGTTTATGCACGACTTCTCCCTGTAAGAGTGGTAATCAGTTGAGATAGAGGGAATGGTTATTCATAGGATTTTGAGAAGTTAGGAAAATTACATCTGCCTGGAAAATTCTTCATGAATTTGGCAAAGTGAAACAAGTCCAAAAGGTTTGATTTAAATGTATACGAAGAATGCAGTTCAATTCCCGAATAAGTATACTATCGAGTTTTGAACTATAAAACTTGATTCCTAATTATGTCGGCTTATGTTTTGTGCACAGTACACAGTGAAGAATCTGCAATTTGCTCTGACAATTGAGCCAAACAACTCAAGGATACAAGAGAAGTTAGCATGGGCTCAGAAGCAGAATCAAGCTGGCCAACCTACAATTCCCTCGACCATTGAAGAAGAGATGGAGACCAACCCATTCATGAGGGTTGACTTACCTGAACTTCAGGTATATACCATATAGCATAATACAAGAGCACGGAATGAAATAGATTAACTTAGAGAATGCATATTCCTTGTTGTTCAAGAAAGTGAGACATAAAACCTTAAATTATTTGCAGGAGAAGGTGGGTTGCAAGTCCCCTGTTGAAGCTTTGAGAGAGATACGCAAGCGTAAAGACAATTGGAAGGGCTAATAATATTATGTTACATTTGTCTTTCTCTGTAAGAATGTGTTTATAGACATTTACATTTACATAAGTTGTAACATTTGGCGTTGCTTAAAACCACCTTGAAGCTGAAATGAAAAATATCATAATCAGTAAATCAGATGCTTGTTCTGTTAGAGGCGTGGATTGTGATTTGCATAGTACAATGTTTTTGTTGGTTAGTCTAAACAAAAAGATGATGTATGTCATTCATGTTATCTACTTCTGAACTAGCGACACATGATTTTCTCCTTTCCTACATCTGCATGTAACTTTCAACCCCTAAATTTGATGTTATCAACCTGTAGGTTATACTTTTGGTGACTACCCGGAGATCATATGAAGTTATGTTTTGTTTCTATCATGTGCTTGCCAGAGAAAATAACAGCCTACTTTATTTATTTACTTGATTTTATTATTATTATTGATTTTATTATTATTATTATTACTATAGCATAATGAAATGATTGCCTCGTTTTTTAGCGTGTGTAGATAACGAAGAGATTAAAGACTTGTAGCATTCTCAAAGCGGTGATTTAGGTGTGTTTGGAAAATTCGTTGGAAGAGGCAACTATTTTTAATTTCTGCGTTTTTTTAATGGGTTTTTAGCCATGGATACTAATAATTTATTTATTTTTTATCAACTTTATCTTTCATGTATGTTATTATATTATTTATAGAATTCTTGTTATTTCTATTATATGAGTTCTATTTT
The DNA here is from genome assembly GCF_000817695.3 of Arachis duranensis. Lineage (NCBI taxonomy): Eukaryota > Viridiplantae > Streptophyta > Magnoliopsida > Fabales > Fabaceae > Arachis > Arachis duranensis. The sequence goes on from NC_029781.3 coordinate 68,575,059, forward strand.
TCTATTTTTTATTTTTTTCAACTGTTTGTTTGATATTATACATTTTTATAACTGTGATTTTTGTGTATTATGTTTGTTATTATCTTTTTATAATATGATTTATTGATTCTATTAGGTAAAGTAAATTAAACAAAAATTTAACTGTAAATAATAATAATAGTAAAAAATTATAGTATACTAAAAAAAGAGTATTAAAAATATTAAAAATATACTATATAAAAAGATAATAGAGAAAAATAGTTAAATTAGTTTTTGGTTGGAAAGAAAGAAATAGAGAGAAATAGTTTTAATAGTTAAATTAATCTTTAAAATTATATTTAGTTGAAAAGAAAGAAAAAGAGAGAAAGAAAATAAAAAGGAAAGAAAAGAAATTAAGTAGATTTTTATTTTTTTTAGATATGTTTGGATGGAAAAAAAATAAAGAAGAAAGAAATGTTATAAAAAAAATAATTTTATCCTTGTATTATAAAATATATTAAAAAAAGTGAAGGGAAAATATTGGAAGTATAGAGAGAAAATATCTCTTTTTTTTCTTTCTAACATTGGAGAGAAAAAAAATTGGTGAATTCTATCAGTTATTTCATCCCTTTCCTTCTTCTCTAATTTCTATTCTCAACCAAACAATAAAAAATAATTATTTTCCTTTTTATTTCCATTCTTTTTTTTCTTCTTTTTTTTTCATTTTCTCTTCAAACAAATATAATATAAAAGATTTTATTAGTCAAATTAATTTTTTAAATATTATTAATTAATCATATTTTTCTGTTATTCCATTAAAAATTGAAAGCATATATGATATCTAACATGTTTAATTGGACGTTGATGAAATACGTATGTAAAAATCTATTAATTTAGTTGATCAAATATGTATATAAAAATTTATTAATTTAATCACTAGGTCATATTGAAAATAAAATTTATGTAATTGGGACAAAGAACTAAATTAATTTTTATAAATAGATTTGATGTTCAATTAGACCTGTCAAATATTATTTATATTGTTAATTAATGTTTTATATATCAATCATTAACGAAAATTGTTAATAAAATGACTGAAAGATAAATATGATTAATTTTTAATTTTTGATAGATCAATTTGATTAAAAAAATTTTTAAAAACAAATTAAAAATATTTTATTTTTTAGAGACTAATTTACTCTTACTGAGGAGTACTACACATACAAGTCCTTTTGACTTACAAGTCTTACAAGTTACTAGGCCTTTTAATGCGTTATTCAACGTTTTCTGTTTTTAAAGCGCTACACTCAGAACGGTTCTTCTTCTTCTTCTTCCTCTTCCTCTTTCTCTTCCTCTTCCTCTTCTTCTTCTTCTTCATTTTTTTTTCGATTTTCATGGTTTCTGAAATCAAATTTTAAAATCGTTTTGAAGAAGAAGAAGCAGCAGAAGATGAGGAGAAAGAGAAAGAGTTCTGAATTATGCAACGAATTTTGGGTGTATTTCTTAAATACTTTGGGTGTATTTTTCGTAATCCTTTGGGTGTATTTCTGTAATCATTTAATGATTACAGAAATACACCCAAAGGATTACAGAAATACACCCAAATGGTTACAGGAATTCACCCAAACGATTATAGAAAATACACCCAAATGATTACAGAAAATACACCCAAAGGATTTAAAGAAATACACCCAAAATTCGTTAAAATACATCTTATGCATAATTCAGAACTCTTTTTCTTTCTCCTCCTCATCTTCTACTGCTTCTTCTTCTTCAAAAACGATTTCACCATGAAAAATCGAAAAAAAAAAGATAAAACAGAGAGAAAAGAACGTAAATGAAGAAGAAGAGGAAGACGATGAAGAAGAACGTGCAGAAACGAAAGAAAAGGAGAAGAAGAAGAGTAAGAGGAAGAAGAACGTACAGCAAGAAGAAGAAGAAGAAGGAGAAAGAGAAGGCAAGAAACGAAAGAAAAGAAGAAGGAAAAGACGAAGAAGAAGAAGAATAGTTGGAACCATGTTTTGAGCGTTAGTTTTAATTGAACTTGTAAAACTTACAAGTCTTAATCGCTTGTATGCGAAGAATTACTCTTACTATTAATCTATTTAATTAATTAATGAGTAATAATGAGCCCTAAGTACATTGGATTTTGTTTTAATTTCTGGTGTTGTGAAATTTTATTGGATTTTGTTTTATAATTAGTTTATTATAAAAATATATTCAGTACTAAATGTTGCATGGTAAAACTTAACGAAGAAAAGTTATGTTTAGAAATACGAGTTAATATTTAAATTAGTCTATAAAATTGTATTTATATTTTAAATTTGTCCTAAAATTTTAACGGGCCCAATTTAGTTTTCGAAATTTATATTCGTGTCTCAAGTCAGTCTCTCAATTATTTTTTGTTAATAATGTGATAATATAGCATGTTGACGTAGATTATCAGTATCACATGTCAAAATATAATTTAATTACATGTAATAAGGTGGGAAAATTATTGTGTACTCGAGAACATTGGTGTTCCAATTTTTTTAACCGTTGATTTTTATTAATATATATTATATATATTTTTTATAATTCAGATCAACGGTTAAAATAACTGGAATACTGATGTCCCCGGTACACCTGATAACCTTCCAATAAGGTGTTAACATAGCAGTTTGTGACATGTCAACATAAATGGTGTTATGTGGTTGAAAATAATTTGTATGTGTCATAATATAATTTGTTCATGTATTATTAGCATGTTATCATTACAAATAACTCAGTCTCTGAATTTTATTACATAATTCAATTTAGTTCTTAAAATTAAAAGTCTTAAATCAAAGTGGTTTTTAGATCAATCATATTTTTGTTTTAAAACATACTAATCTTTTTTATATTTTTACATGTAACTTAAATAACATTCGCATCACACAATAAAAAAACATTTTAAAGAACTTTCGATACAATTTATTTTATAGAAACAATAATAATAACTTATATATTAAAAAATGTTCTCTTCGTATAAATACTATTCTCTTTTTCTCTTGAATTGAATAAATTTTATCGTTACTCAAATATAAAATTATTGAATACGCATTCTAAAAGTGATATCATTTTAGTTAATATAATACATGATCACCAATTAAATCAAACTAAGTTTTAAAATATGTAATACGATGGAAGTTTACATTTCTTTAATTTGTTACGTTTATTTGTTTTTTACTGGATAAGGTCAATTATCATTTTTAAATTCCAATGATATATAGGGGGTTATATGAAACATGTGTGAATGTTTAAATTTGATGATGAATTTGAAAGAGAGAAAAAATAAAAAATAAAAGGAATTAATGTTTATATAAAAAATAAATTTAATCTCTCTTTTTATCTATTTTTCAAACAATTTGTTTTTAATAATTTTCATATACGCGGTTCTTTTTATTAATTAATTAGTGATAATAATCCTTAATAAGTTAAATAAATTTTAAATAAATTTTTATTGTTTTAATTTTTTACAAAATATGCAAATTTTAGAATAAAATAAAAATATGTATTTTAGTCAATCATATAATTTTTTTTATTGAAATAACATAAGTATATACTGCCAAATTTATTAATATTGAATTATTATAACAAAAATTTGTATGATTAAAATTTAAAATTAAAAATATTTAAAAAAATTGTATTCAAACAATATATAAAAAATAGAAAAGATTAACATATGTAAAATTATTAAAAAATTTAAATTTATAATAAAAAGTTGGTCTAGAGACTATTTTAATTCTTGTCTTCTAATTTTAGAGACTACTTGCATAGTTGTCAGAATCGAACCGGTGAGATTATTGGGTCACTGGGTTATTGGTTTAACCGATGGGTCACTGGTCGAACCGGTTAACCCGGTATAATTAAATAATGAGTAAATTATCAATTATGCCCCCGAATTTGTAAAACGCTGATAATAATAACCCTAATATTTGTTAACGACAATTATACCCTTAAAAATAAAAATTTTAAAACGCTACAAATATGCCCAACCGTGAAGAGAGCCCTTCTCCGTTAAACGGATCTTGGTGATGTGTCAAACGGAATTCCAACGTGTCATCCTCTTAAGCCCTTCCGTCCCGTTTCTCCCTTATCCCTAATTCATGAAACCCTAATTGCCTAATTCCTAGTAAATGACCAGGCTAACCTTAAATGAAACACTTCATTTAACTATGACCATTTAGGACGCGGGAAATTGAAGAGTTTCTTAGTGTTGGTCTATGTTTCTCTTCGTCTCGTGTGTCTTTGCATTCGCGTCTTGGAATTGTTAACAGCACATGCAATCTCACGTTTGGCATTGATAGTAGTTGAAGAAATATCCATTGAACAACGAAAGTTTTGGTAAGCATTCATTGTTTTTGTTCTTCTTGTTATCAGTTTGTTGGGGTTTGCATATTGTTGGTGATGAACTGAAAAATTTTCTTGATGGTTGTCTTGATGTGTTGATTTATCTGATTGTTACTTATTTGATATTTTTTGGTAGATGGCAACTCATATCACGTTTGTATATCACCATCGGGGTTGGTTAGAGAAGGATGCGGATGGTGTGGTGAGGTATAACGATGGTTTAGTGAGTGTCATCGATAGGGTGCATGTTGATACATGTAATATGTTCCTTGTTGAGGGTTTGTTTCTGGATTTAGGTTATACTAGGTATAATGAAGTGTATTGGTTGGAGCCAGGGATGGATTTAGCTAATGGGCTACAAGTGCTGAGAAGGGATGCCGATGTGGTTAAGTTGTGTGATGCTGCACTGAATAATGAAAACATGGTCCACTTGTATTTTGAGCATCCTGTTGACGCCGATCCAAAGTTAGTTGATGAAGTTGAGGGACCTCCTTTAGAAGACCAACAAAATCATGACCATGATCTCCTACAACATGAGGAACATGGAGGACTAGATGATATAGTAGTAGATGGATCTATTTCAGAAGATCAGGAAACTCATATAGATGATCCTCCACAGTACGAGGAGCAACAACAACAGGAGGGTGAATCAGTGTTGAGTAAAGGGGGGAATGATCAATCGGAGAAAAATGACATAGCTACTGACAACGTACCCATTGAAACTGAAGCTGCAACTGTTGAGGGTGAGGAACCCAATTTAGGAGACAACCATGAGACACGCGTTGAAGGTGAAGAGGGGCAATCTCAGCGTCAAGAAGCTGATGGCCGGGGAAGAAAGTGCAGGAAGAAATATGGAAGGCCCCAACCGTCTGGTAAAGCGCAACCTGATGCACAGAACAATGGTGACGAACATCCAGGTTATTATATGTATTGTATATTTTTGTAGCTTAAAACATGCAATTGTTCACAATTGTATTGTTAATGAATTGTAGAGCCTAGGATAAAAACTGCTTACTGTTGGGATTCTATTTTAATTGCCAAAAGTTGTTTGTTAATCACTTACCTAATCATATGAATGCATCACAAGGTCGAAGGTATCATCCAAGACCCCTTCCATCAGGTCAGAGGATCCTACCACCCAGGGAGGAGAATCAGGCTCCAAGGGTGGTTGTTCCTAACCAAAACGACCCTGATGCTCGGCCAACTGAATATCAGTACCAGTCTGAGGAACTTCCAGGAGTATTGGGCTAATATAGAGGGACTGTCATGTCTCCCTCCACCTTATAAGAGGCCAATAGGAAAGCCTACAAAAAAGAGAGCTCGACATGAATGAGAGAAATAGTCAGTACAAACTTAAGAAGAGTTATGGCAAAACAAGTTGTAAATATTGCAAAAAGGTAAAAAAAAAAAAACTCTTACTTTAGATATCACTATTGCTATTGAGTATTGTCATATATTGATGGTAGGAATGATGTTGTCTTTGTAGGTTGGGCACAACTCCAGAACCTGTCCTGATAAGAAGATTCATGTGGCAACTAAGAAAGATGCAAACGCACAGCAAGTACCTCAAGCAGGTCAGCCAGATGAAGGATATGTCCAGCCACATATGGACCTAGAGGACATGTCTGACTCAGAGCAGGAGAGGTTTTGGGAGGAGACCATAGATGCAGTTGAAGAGGAGCTCACACAGGGCCACCCACACTCTGAAGCTGATGAAGAAGTAGTACATATATCAATCAATACTGAATACAGTAACTTGACATATGGATCTTAGAGTTATTTTTTTTAAGGCCAATCTCAACATATCCGATTCAACAAGTCAGTGTGCTGGAAGGAGAGCTCCTAGGACCAACCTTGCAAGGAGAGCTACCAGATCTAGTAAAGGTGATACATCAACTCCTAAAACTCCCTCCAATATTGCTGCTGCATCTACTAGCAGGGAAAGAATCAGGGTAAAGATGCCTATTATGAGACCCCCACTAGCTCCAAGTCCAGCAGCCACTCCAAGGCCCAACCCACTATTTAAGCTCCCACAAATATGGCCCGTTGGACCTACTTCAATTGCTGTCCCTGGTTTAGGACTTGCAAATGCCACAAGGACTCCAGTGGTGTCAAATGAAACCATGAATGGAGCTAGTAAAGCAACCACTTCTAGGTTCTCTAAGTTCATGCCAAATCAGTCTGGTTGAAGGAGACTTAGATCTCTGATTAGTTCTTCTTTTGGGTTATAAGTTGAAGCTTAGTTGTAATATTTTTTCTACTTTTTGAGTTATATGTTGATATTAGCATTGATGGTTATAGGCCTTTGATGCACAATTTAAGTATTTTGGTGTCTAATATTAAGACTTATTAGCGAGTATTCAGTATTTTGGTTGGAACAATATGTGTTAATGGTAAATGTTATGCAGACCAAATACTTTGGTATTATTCGTGTTCCTTTGGCAGTGTTTGATTTCTTGAACCCATCTCAAATTAGTTAACATATCCGAGTTGCCCTTTTTTACTTATTTGTTTTCACTGCATTCATGCTTTTGTCAGTATTCAATTGAGTGTAAGACACAGATCTAATTCATTAACAAGGAAGAAAAATAGCTACAACAATGTCAACATAAATTCCACAAAACATCCATTAATATAAACTGTCCTGCATGCATCCCTTCTCCTATCTAACCAAACAAATCACACTCATAATCAAACTCAGTACAATTCCACACAGAATGATGCATAGAAACAATTCAACTCTTTTCATGTGCTCCCTCATAATCTTTCCATCTCTGTGTATGGTCTCTACCTCAAGACTGGTAAATCTCCCTTTCAAGACTCCACATTCATTGCATACTAGTATTCCATTCTTCGACATTTCCTCTAGCCCAACAGATTCGTCGTTAGTTTCGTCCATCCACTGAAAATAACGACACCCAGTGTTCTTCGTCTGCCCAGCACAAAAGCCATTCATCAAGCTCAATTCTCAATAGGGAATGGGGACAGATTCACCAGAAAATTCATACATACCTTCCATAGAGGACACCTGAAAAACTATCTCCCTGGGTTTCTCCTCGTCTTCGACTTTAACGCCACCGCCTAAAGACGGCAGAAGCATGTCCCGTCATATGGCTTGCTCCCGTGTTCTTCGAGCCCTTTAGAGTTACTATTTTCCACTGACTGTGTCCTTCAATTGTAATTGGACACGCCTCTGCTTCCACCATGCATGATAGCAGTTAGGGTTTATGTGTGTAGTGAATTGGGGAAAACGTTATCTCTCATATCCAAATAAAGGAGAAACGGGACAGAAGGGCTTAAGAGGATGCCACATTGAAATTCTGTCTGACACATCACCAAGCTCCGTTTAACGGAGAAGGGCTCTCTTCACGGTTGGGCAGATTTGTAGCATTTTTAAAATTTTAAGGGTATAATTGTCGTTAACAAATATTAGGGTTATTATTGTCAGCGTTTTACAAATTCGGGGATGTAATTGGTAATTTACTCTTAAATAATTATGTAAAATTTAATTATTTTTTTATTATAAGTACTTTTATTTTATTATTATAAAAATAATTATCATTTTCAAATTTTAATACTTTATTAATTAATTTATATTTATTGTATTATTATATTATTATAAGTAAAAACTTACATACAGTTAATTTTCATGTGAAGTTGATATTTAAAAATAGTTAGATAATTTGACAAGTTTAACTAAATATCATCTAACGATTTTCAACTATCAACTTCATATGAAAAAAATTACATGTGAGTCTTTACTTATTATTATATACTACAAGTATTTATTGAAAAAATAATATTAATAGATATCATATAATCATGAAAAAAAAACAAATTATGATTAATAATTTTTTATCTTTTTAATATATATATTAATAAAATTTATAGTTAAATAAAATATAATTGATTTAAAAATTAGTGACTTTAAAATTAAAATTAATTGAATATAAGTAAATAAAAAATTTCTATATGTATTATAATTTGGATATATATTAGTAAGAAACAATGTAGTTTGGTGGTTAGACGGTCTTTCTTGCAACCCTGGCTTTTACACTTGGCACGCTGGAGCTTATGGAGAGCATGGTGGATTTGTAGAACTCAGATGCATCGTAGCTTCACCTTCAATTAGGAGCGAACAGTTTGGTTTTCACCAGATTTGGCCGGTTTTAGCCGGTTCATTTTGGTTCTCTGCCTTGAACGGTTCTAACCTCTGACCGGACCGGTGTAGGGTCCAGTTTACCAGTTTTTTGATCGAATCAGCCAGTCCGGTCCGATTTTACAGCTATGAATTGAAGTGCTTTGAAAAATTTAAGAATCAAATGGAGTCGTTTATAATGATGACAAGTCAGTGACATGTCAATAACTAATATTATGACATATAGTACCAAACTATATTTTATTATGTGGCACTATCGTACATGTTGACATGCCACGTATTACTGATGGACACACTATTGTCTTATTATATCTGGATGAATAATATTCTTCCATATAGTATTAACAGTCTATGTCAGCATATCATGTTAGCACACCATTGATAGAAAATAGTTAAAGAACTAAGTTGAGTCACAAATGTAAATTTTGGAGATTAAATTGAGTAAATTAAAACTTTATATACTAATTTAAAGTGCGAGTACAATTTCAAAAATAAATTTAGGTATTAACTCTCGAGAATATATAACTTGCCTTCACTTATATACTTATACTATATTAGAGGTTTTTTTATTTAGAAAGAAGTTATTAATAATCTATGAAGTACAGACATTTTATTGAATTATTGTGTTCACGTATGAGACATATTTTGCATATGACATTCATCGACATTCTTTCGACACACGTGTTTGTTGTGTCCAATCCTGTCTTAATAAAAAATAAAAAAATTCTTCAGACACACCTAAATACATCATGTGTCAGCGTGTCCAGCCTTATTCTTAACATATATTGTTGAAATAAATTTAGAAATAATATATATTATTATTTATTAAAACAAACAATATTTTAAATACTTTATATATTTAAAATAAAATATTAAAAATAATTAAAAAATTAAGTTATATTTTAATATCAATAAAATATCAAATGTCATTACGATTTATCTAAAAAATACTTTATATTTTATATATGTGTGTATTCTCATATTTTATAAGATTTTAAAATTCGTGTGTCGGCGTTAGAGATTGTAACGGGCAAGGCAGGGGTGGGGGATACCTCTCTGCTCCCTGTCCCCGTGCCAGATTTGCTCTCTGTCCCTGCCCCCGATGTTTGCCATGGGATAATATTTTCCCTCATGTCTATTCTCCGTGGGACTCCATTTTTCGCTGGAATCCCATTTTCCATCTCCTTATATTGATAATTTATATAAAATTTTTAATAAAAAATTAAAAGAATCACAAAAAATTATTACAAATATTATTACATCATACAAATAGAGTATTATCTAAGATTACAAGTCCAAAAATATAAAATAACATATCATAGTCATGGAGAGAAGGAACTGAACAGTGGGACGGCACAATGTTAATGTTATGGAGAGAAAAAATATACTTTTTAAATTAGGGTTATGTTTTTCAATATATATGTATATATATAAAATGTGAAATGACTAAAAAATCTACATTAGAAATAAATTATTAAGGATATTTAAATAAATTTAATAATTAGGGGATTAGTAGGGACAGGCGCGGGGATCCCTACTCGAGTCCCCGTAGCTGCTTTGGGAAAATTTTGTCCCTATTTCCATCCCAACAGAAAAAACTCCAAACCATCTTTGGGTCTCCATTCAGGGCAGTCTTCGCGGGAATTTCCATGTTTTGAGGAGTTTCGCAATCTCTAGTCGATGTTGTAAGAACCGTCTTAACTGCTTTAATAAAATAATAATTTTTGATTGCCCGAAATATGTTCAAAAATATAAAAATGTTCTTTTTAAAATATAAAGGTGAAAGTTGATTTCAATAAATTTTTTTGAGTTGGAAAACGTATCTTTTGCAAAAAATTTTTGTAAAAATACGTACCGGAGGTTAAGCCGACAGCACCGGCTCTAGTTTTCCTGGTACCACATATTTTGGAAAATTAAATTTATTATTTTGAAAGGACAAAAATAATTTAGAATCGAAAATCAGGCACTAATCTTAAAGGTTTTGGCGCAAAGTGGGCCAAATGGGCTAAAACTGCTAACGTGTTGGACCGGGCCCAACGTCCAACATATGTGTGTGTGTGTGTGTGTGTGTGTGTTTATTGATGAGCTTTAAGCTCATTTTGATGAGAGAGAGAGAGAGAGAGAGAGAGAGAGAGAGAGAGAGGTGATGGTGGGGTGAAACCCCATTGTCACTATTCATCATCACATTTTGGGAGTCATAACATGAGCTACAAAGCTCCAATTGACAATCCGTTTATGGCCACGCGAAGCTCTTGTCGAGTTCTTCGTTTCTCTCTAGGATTTGCTGGTAATAACTCGCATCTCATGCTCTAGATTCCTACCCTAATATTTCTGCATTTTTGGGGTTTGGTTTTTGAATAGATTTTGTGATTTTATTTGTTTATGAGTGATCTAGCATTAGAATATTATTGGATTTTATCCCTAATCTCATTGGGTAAGGTAAGGTCTTACTAAATCCTTGTGTTTAGTTATTTTTGTGAACTCTAGGTGTGATGTTTGTATGTTATGTGGTGTTAGATTGTGTTTTGGTGTTTGTTGGAGTTGGTTTGAGGCTTTGGATCGAGCTTGGTGGCTTCACTTTGGTGTTTGGTGCATTTTGGGAATCGGTCAAGGTATGGTTTCAGTTTCCTCTATGTAATATGTAATGTTTCTGGACACTTAGACTAGTAGACTATAGGATAAGTTTGAAATTAATTGTTAATCATTGTGATGTATGATGATTTTGAGGATTGTGATGATGTTGGTGAATGATGATATTGAATAATGATAATTATGAGAATTTATGATGAGAGGTGATGAATGATGTTTATGATGATTAAATTGTGCAAATTGTTGATGATTGAGATCTTAAGTTGGGAATTATGGAATTGTGTTGATTTATGGTGGAAAGGTTGAATGAATTAGGTGTGGAACTAATGGAAGTACAATGGAAAGGGTAAGGTGTAGTGTGTGGCAGTGTTTTATGATGTTTGGGTATGTTTTGGTTTGGTTTGGTTGTGAATTTTGGAAGTTTGAGAACTTAGTTAATTTTTTTTGTAAAAACCAGTTTTTAGTGAATTTTGACGGATCATAATTTGAGCTTCACTTTTTGAAATTGGTTGAAATTTATCTTAAATTAAAATTCATTTAGATATTTTTAAATTGATATAAAGTTTGATAAAAATGGATTTTTGTAGAGGAAGATATGGACATTTAAAGTTTGGTGTTTAAAACTGATTTCTGCAACTTTGCAAAATTTTCTAAGCCTAGGAATGCATGCATACGCGAACACCCCATACGCGAGAGTGCCATTCTGTTTGACACCTATACGTATGCATACATGTGTATGTGTACGCAAAATGGGCCAAAATGTATATATGCGTACGCATACATAATGCATGCGTACGCATACACACTGTTTTGTTGAAAAATGGTTTTTCTTCACTTTTCAAGGATTCTCTAGCTTTCCAAACTTCTTTATCCATGGTTTAAGATTGCTAACTAGTAATTAGGACTTAATAATATTAAAGATGAGTTAGATACTTAAATAGATGAATTTCTATATGAGTTTAGAAGACGGAGACTTAGGTTTCTGAAGTTGTTGTTGAGCGAGCAGAGTATTATATTGGTGATGATTCAGAGAACTTAAGAGGTGACGATGGTTGAAGAGATTTTTGAGAAGTTGAAAACCGGTGATGGTTATAATGAGTTGAGAACTTGGAAAAGAATGATGAAATTATTGGATTATATAAAAATGTGCCAGGGCCTATATTCTTGGAGTGGCATATTTTTCTGCTGCATGAGTGTGTGGGGCTTATATCCCTGGCGTGGCAGATTTTTCTGCTACATGAGTAGTTGTTGTTGTTTCCTTCTCTATTGCATGAAGTGCGCGGGACCTATATCCCTGGCATAGCAGACTCCCTACTGCATGAGTGTGCAGGGCACTATATTTCTGGCATGGCAAAAAAGGCTACATTCGGGAGGATGTGTTGGATTGGCAATTATAGACCGACAAGTGATATCACGAGCCAATAGGACAGACATTCATCATATGCATCTTCTATATGCTTGATTGCTTTGATTACTTGAGTTATGCCTATTTGAACAACATGCCTAAATGCTAGCTGAATTACCTGTTGTATATGTATATTACTTGTGTTTTACTTGGTTGCATTAAATGTGTTTTACTGGCATTAAGGAGGATCGGGAGGCGGTGGCGATGGGATCGCACAGAAGTTAGGTTAGTGGAGGCTGTGGGATATAACGGTGTGATTAGTATTAGTTAGAAATTCCCTAAGTTTAGATAACACTATTTATTGTTTATCGTTTAAGCATTTATTTTGTTAAGCTTGAATATCTGTATCAATGTGAAGTTCTAAGATTACCTTTGGCGTCTAGGAACCTTACATCTTACATATTTGACACCGTTACCATACTGAGAACCTCCGATTCTCATACCATATGTTGTTGTTATTTTCAGATGCATGTCGCAACCCACCACGGTGAGTTTGCGGATGTGGTGACAGAGTGGAGTATGATCTTCCTTATATTTTATTTCACTTTACTTTTGCTATAGTATTCTCTCATCTTTAGTATATTTAATTTTGTTGGCTTAGAGGCTTTATTTTTGAAAACTTTGAGAGACAAGTTTCATAAGCTGTTTTAATCTTCCAAAACGCTTTTATACTTCAGTTTGGCTAGCCGGCCTAAACTCCGCAGGTTATGACTAGTCCTCTTTTTGTATACCATACTTATATATATACATATCTGGTCTACTTTAATTATTACCTTGTGTATCTTGGAGCCATCTACAAGGTTTTATATATTTATGTCTTGTTCTGTTCGTGTCTACACGTTTAGTTATCGGGTGTGAACGCTCCGCTATATATTATGTACTATAAGCTTTAGAACTGTCGTGTCACCTTGTTATCCTTTGTTTTATGGCTAGAGGTAAGACTTAGGGTAATGGAGTGTTACAGATGTATCCCCATATCATGTCATATCATGTGTCTGTATCAGTGTCCATACATCATAGTTAATAACTATCATGTTTCCATATAATACTCCTGTTATAATTATTTTTTCTAAATTTAATGATAATTGTCATAAGATATTTTATAACACTATAAGGATCTCGCATTTTGAAAAATTTTGCCATCTTTAATCGACGTATCTCTATATCGTGTCATATCATGTGTTTGTGTCAATGTCTATGCATCATAGTTAACAGTCATCATGTTTTCATATAATACTTGTGTTATAATTACTTTTTTTTTAATTTAATGATAATTGTTGTAAGATATTTTATGACAAATTGTTAGCACCTTAATATTAATAGTCTTATATCCATGTTTAATTAACTCTCTTTGCATGACTATCAATATGCAAGTGTGGGTCGAAAATCCAAAAATTTTATCGGTTATTAAATTAGTATAATTGAAAATTAAAAAATTTT
>NC_029781.3:68589001-68618629 GCF_000817695.3 Arachis duranensis
CTTGTGACTAACAATTTTTTTAAAATAAATAAAATAAATATTTTATTTATTATACAATTTTTAGTATTTTTATGAAAATTTATTGTATGTCTTATCTCGTTTATAGTATAAATGAAATAAGATTACAGAATAAATGACCATTTGTACCCATGAGAAATGAAAACGCTGACATTTGTACCCATGAAAGCTCGAAACTAATCTTGTACCCATGATAGATGCTGTCCGTCTGACAAAAGTGCCTTGGCTTGGATCTGAGCTTGGTTCGTGGGTTTCCGAACCTACGTGGTACTCCCAACCCCTCCCTCCCCAAAAGCCATATCTGAGCCAACCATTCACCATCATCATCTTCATCTTCTTCACCATCATCCCCATCCATCACTATATCTTCCCAGCCGCCATAACCTCCATCATCATCACCTCAGTACCGCCACAGCTACCTCCCTTCACCACAACCTCCAGCCAACCATTCACCATCATCATCTTCATCTTCTTCACCATCATCCCCATCCATCACTGTCTCTTCCCAGCCACCATAACCTCCATCACCATCACCTCAGCACCGCCACAGCCACTTCCCTTCACCACAACCTCCGGCAACAACCCACACCGCCGCGTCTCTTTCTCTTCTTCTTCTCCTTTTCTCACCTCCGCTGAGCCCAGAAATCACAGCGCCAGCTCCTCCTCTCCACCAAAGTCCAGAGCGACAGCGGCCACCTTCTCCATTCCTGGGTCTCCTCTCGTCTGCCACCAAATAGCCGCGACACCCAACCTTCTCGGCAGCGTCCTTACGGTGTTCCAACCCGTCACCACTCCCCTGTCCGAACCCTAGCTCCGCCAACCATCACTGTCGGCATCTACAAGCTATCGCAACCCTCTTCCCTTTTCTCCCCTTTGCGTGTCCTCTGTCTTCCTCAGCCACACCAACGAACCGGCCACCTTCTCCTCCCTCTCTCTCACTGGCCGAACCGTCGCGCCGTCACGAGCCATAGTGACACCGACGATGAGCCCCTTTCCCCTTTCTTCTTCCTTCTCTGTCATCCCGTCTCACCATCGCGAACCAGCCTAGCACCGTCACAATTCCAACCTAGAAATGCATGTTAGTTGCTTAGGTTGTTAGATAATCTGAGCTGGATAGTGGATTTAGGTTTATTTTTATTCATGCTGCTGTTTGAAAATTTTGCTGTTTTGATTCATGCTACTGTTTAAAAATTTTGGCTTGTCTGATGCTGCTGGGAGCTTTAGGGGAGGGGTGGGAGTGCCACGTAGGTTTGAAAACCCACAAACTAAGCTCAGATCCAAGTCAGGGTATTTTTGTCAGACGGACAGCATCTATCATGGGTACAAGATTAGTTTCGAGCTTTCATGGGTACAAATGTCAGCGTTTTCATCTCTCATAGGTACAGATGGTCATTTATTCTAAGATTACACGTATCTTGTTTACATTGTAAACGAGATAAGAGTGGAAATGACGTGACCATATCACATTTGTATACGTTGTGCGTAACGGAAACGAGATACATGTAATCTTATTTCGTTTACAATGTAAACGAGATAAAAGAAGATGCGGCTTATATATTTTTCGATTACAGTGTCTTTTGGATAGACATTTGCCCCATTTTCTCAAATTTTATCCAACTTCTACCCCTTTTTAATCATATTATCGAATTACTCGGCCATTATGGCACGTGCAGATGCACGTAATCCAGACATCAACTGACTGAATGCGACATGGCACATCGCTGGGGCAGTCAACTTCGAAGTCAGTCTTATTTTTTTATGTTTATGTTAGAGCAAGTATGTGAAGCCACATTTAGGACACTTTCATAGAACTAGTATATAATATATGTTAGGTGGATAAATGTATTATTAATAAGAGTTAACTGGTAGGATATGATTTTAGGTTTTAGTGAAATTAATTTGTTAGGTAAATGTTAATTTAATTTTGTTTTTATTTAAACTAAGTTATTAAGTATATGTTTATGAATTTAGTTATTAATTATATAAGTTAGTGTCTTTATTTAAATTAATATAGTAACTCGATGTTTATTAATTTAGTGACTAATTATTTAAGTACATATTTTTATTTAAGTTAATTTATTAAAAATATTTTTATTACTTTAGTTATTAATTACTTCAGTAATTGTGATTATTTAAATTAATATATTTATTTGATGTTTATTAATCTAGTTAATAATTATTTAAGTAACTATTTTCATCTAAGTTAATTGATTAAGTAGATGTTTACTAATTTAGTTATTAATTTTTTAATTAAATATTTTTATTTAAATTAATTTATTAAATAAATATTTCTAGTTATTTGTCAAATTAATTTATTTATTAGTTAAATTATTATGTTAAGTTTCTATATTTATTAATTTTGTTAACTTTGATAGAACTAGAGCTTTATAGATTTCTTATCCAGTTTTTTTATTACAGGTCTCGGCTGCTTTTCTCGAGGCGAGTGAGTCACACACTTTCATCACCGGGTGCCATTGTCCCCTGTTTGAGGGAGGCTGACTTCGGCGACACAGTGCCACTCAGGGATTTTATGTTTGACAACTCTCTGATGATCACGACATTCGTGGAGTGATGGCATCTTGAGACCTACACTTTTTACCTGCCATGAAGTGAGTGCACTATCACCCTGTAGGACATCGCGTGCCACCTTGGGTTATGCATGCATGAACAGCCAGTAGGTGGGTGTTTCCGAGATTTTCACACATATGGTATGGGACCGAGGTCTGGGAGTTGGTGGAGCAGCTACTTGGTGCTAGGCCTCTTGTAGTTCAGCAGCAATGTGTGCATAGGAAGGAGTCTTTCTCCCTCAAGTTGACATGGCTTCGGGAGTGACTTCGGCAGATGCTCGATACCCATGATCTAGACACCCTCCGACAGTACATAAGGTGCTATATACTTCTAATGATTCGGAATTACTTGATGAGTGACAAGTCAAATAATCAGGTATATTTCTAGTGGCTGCCTTTGCTTGAGGACTTTTTACAGGTGCCATACTCTGTCTTAGGATTCAGCGGTGCTTGCATGGACGTACTATTTCCTATGCAGTGCAGCACATCGAGGCACCACAAACATTACTGGATGCACTCCGCTACTAGTCCCTTGGATATACCAGAGATTCTCCAGTGGTGTCCACCTGAGTGACGGGTTTATATGTATGCCATGGCTGCGAGGTAATTGTTACTTATGGTTTTCTGATTCTTTGTTTATGTAATTCAATATGATGTTTGATAAATTGAATCATTGTTATTCTTGCAAATATCCACATGTTGATAGGTATGGCACAACAGAGTAGGGACTAGCACGAGCAGAGAGTCCTCCGATAGCGTCGGGACTTGGATCAGTTACAGTTAGATGAGGTAAGTGAGATTCTTTTATTCAGTTACAGTTTCATGAATTACTTATGCTGTTTTAGTACGTATTAATGATGATTATTTTACAACATTTGATGTAGTTCCTGTGGATGTCGTACAACGACCTTGCACTCTGCCTGTTATGGCTGAAGGATGAGGCAGAGTGGAAAACATGGATGTCTATTATTTTTAGGGATGGCAACGGGTCCCCATAGGGGCGGGGACATGCCCTCCGCCCCTGATCCCCATCCCCGCCCCGTCCCCATGACGGGTAACGGGGACCCCGCATCCGCCAGGGACCTAGGTCTCCGCGGATTTTGTAAAAATTAATAAAAATTTAAAAAAAATGAAAAAAATTAGAGAAAATCAAAGATAATCCTTAATTGTCATTACAAACATAATATCCATAGTCTTTAAAGACTTAAATAGAAATAACAACAAACATAAACATCTAAACATATCCATAAACAATCAAATATTACATAAATAACCAACCATATTCATAAACAACCAAATAAAGTTCATGACATCATAAAAATATAATTCTGCCATCTCAATCTTCCTTTCATCCCGTAATGGTAGTAATGGTAGATTCTGACTTATTTGAATCCTACAGCGACAAGAAAATCATTTAAAGTTAAAATCATATAATAACTCAATAAGTCAATAATATAAAAACATAGTGTGTAATATGTAATTTAATAGTTTACTTACGTCAACATCTCCTTCAATGTTATGAATTGTGTAGCACTCAAATCCTATGTTAGTTGTGGTGCCAAGTTCATTCCAAAGCCAATCTTGATTACACATTAGAGCCTCTAATGTGTCCAGACGCAACCTACTACGATGTGGCGTAACAAATCAACCACCCATATTAAATAAAGATTTAGAGGCAACGGTGGAGATAGGAATCACCAAAAAATCCCTAGCAATAGCTTGTAAAGTAGGAAACTTCGCTCCATTTAACTTCCACCAATTTAAGATATCAAAATCATGTTCAGTTTGTGGTATCGATGTTTCTTCAAGATAATAATCCAACTCACTCACTAGAACATTTTAGGTCTATGGTCACGATTTTTTACCGTGACAAAAAAAGCTATAGTCACGGTTTTTAGAAAAAGGGTGACCATATAGTACCTATGGTCACGGTTTTTAAAAAAATGGTGGCCTAAAAGGGTCTATGGTCACGGTTTTGGGGGTGATCTAAAGGGGTCTATGATCACGATTTTTTACAGTGACCAAAAAGGATCTATGGTCACGATTTTTCAAAAAAAGGTGACCTAAAAGGGTCATGATCACGGTTTTGGGAGGTGGCCGAAAGTGGTCTATGATCACGGTTTTGGGGGTGGCCTTGGTCACGGTTTTGGGGGTGACCTAAAGGGTCTATGGTCACGGTTTTGGGGGTGACCTAAAAGGGTCTATGGTCACGGTTTTTTATAGTGACCAAAAAGGGTCTGTGGTCGCGGTTTTTCAAAAAAAAAAGTGACCTAAAAAGGTCTATAGTCACGGTTTTGGGGGTGGCCTAAAGTGGTCTATGGTCACGGTTTTAGGGGGTGGCCTAAAAGGTGTATGTTCACATTTTGGGGGGTGACCTAAAGGGGTCTATGGTCACGATTTTTTACAGTGACAAAAAAGGGTCTATGGTCACGGTTTTTCAAAAAAGGGTGACCTAAAAGGGTCTATGGTCACGATTTTGGGAGGTGGCCTAAAGTGGTCTATGGTCACGGTTTTGAAGGGTGGCCTAAAAGGGTCTATGGTCACATTTTGGGAGGTGACCTAAAGGGGTCCATGGTCACGATTTTTTACAGTGACAAAAAAGGTTCTATAGTCACGGTTTTTCAGAAAAGGGTGACTTAAAAGGGTCTATGGTCACGGTTTTGGGGGTGACTTAAAGGGGTCTTTGGTCACGATTTTAAAGGGTGGCCTAAAAGAGTCTATGGTCACGATTTTTGGAAAGAATGACCTAAAAGGATCTACGGTCACTGTTTTTTTAAAAAGGGTGACCATAGAGTACCCTGTCCAAAATGGCGTCGTTTTCCCACCGCCCCTTTTCGAAAATCACATTTTAATTTTTTTTTTAAATCCCTAACCCCAAAAGTCCAGAACAACGTCGTCCCAACCCCCCTAAAATCCCCCATCCCCCACCCCAAATTTCCCCTTTCCCTCGTAAGTTCCACTTTTTGCTGTCTCTCCCTCTCTAAACCCTCACTATCGGATGCAACCTTTTTTCTCTCACTCTTCATCACTCCTCGCTTGCTCTGTCTCTCTCCTTCTCCGTTCCGCTGTAATTGTAGCCTCACTCTGTGATCTGGCACTCTCTCAACCCCCACTCTCCCAAACCCTCACTCATCGTTGCCTCTCCCTCTCTCAACCCCTCACTGTAGCATCCCTTACCTCAATCGCGTTCATCTACTTGGAAAAAAAGGTTAAGCTCTTTTCATGGTTTTTCAATTGTTTCAGAATTTTTTATGTTAATAATAACTGTGTGGTTTTCTTTTGTTCGAATTCATGCGTGGATTCACGGTTTCATTATTCTTGAAGGTTCATTTGTTAGTAGATAGTAGTTATCTGTTGTTAACTTGTTATGGATAGGTGAGATTGTGGATGGTCCTTTTGTTTCGGATTGAATTTTTTTGTTTTGTGTTTTTTTTTTTCATTTTTTTCCTTTTGTTTTGTCTTTTTTTGTTTTTTCAGGAGCCCTCAAAGCTCTTCGTGTCATTACTCACCCAGTTACTCATTCCATTGAGTATTCCAAGTAAGTTTGTTTTCTTGCTTTTCTTTTCTTTTCAATTTAATTAGTTTAGTTTTTTCAATTGTTTGTGCTCTTTTTTTGGACACTGTGAGTTTTGGCCTCTAGCACAATTTTAATTTTTTGTAGATTTCTGGTTATCTTTGAGGATTATGGCTGCTGCTGCAAATGCGAGAACTGTTCGTATTGTCATTATTGTTTTTGATGGACCCAGTAGCTTTATTGCTTAACTAGGTTGATATTAATTTATCTAGTTGTGTTTTTATTGTTATTAAACTTGATTGAAATTGAAAATTATAAAGTAACACGAGAATAATTTTCTATGAACTAAACATTTCTCAATTTCCCTTTTGAATCATTTAATTGATAATTACAGAAAAATGAATAAAAGTTGTTTAAATATCATTCTGCATTTCAGAAATACTCCTTGTGAAAGTTGAAATGTATAGTTGTGTTGTGGCTTATCTCAAGTGATAGCTTCTTTAACTCCTTTGCTAACACTGGCATCCTGCATTAAAACACTCCTGCAAGTATTATGAGTAGATAATTAGCATTGTCTAATATTCTGATGTAACAGAAATTGGTACATGTTTTGGACAGCATATTAAAATCGAGTCACTTGTTTTCTAATCCCTCTGCAATGCACCTGCCTTCTATTGGTTCAAGTTCCATGTTTGTTATTGAGAAACATTTACTGTTTATAAATATCTAATTATGATTTTCTACTGAAAATTATGAAGTAAAGTTGCTGATAACATTTTTAATATAGGAAAAATTATTACATAACTAGTTAATAATATTTCTTGCAAATAGCTACTATTAGTTTTAATGTACAAATCTTAGTGCGTACTTGTAAGCCATGTATGTGCAGATCATAAATTAAAATTAGTTTAGGCATTAGTGAAAGCAGAAGTCGTCTTCAAAGTGTTGTTATGTGATGTTTGGATCAAAATCCAAATAATAAAGAGACATCCTCAAGTATTTATACAATATTACTTGTGTCTATAATATATAATATATGTTGTTATTTTAAAACTTTAGACTTTAAAGTTAACCGATATTATAGCATGCATAGAAGGAATATAATATATAGAAGGAAAAAGCCGTTAAAGATAGAGACAATGTAATATCTAGTATAAATAGATTAATAGGCCAATTATCAGCCTCTGCAAGCTAGCTATGGATTGATAGTTTAGCTTGCCAACAAGGCTCAAATTTTATATTAGTATGTACTCAGGTGTCCATAAATGTATCAAGATCAGGGGCTTAAAAGTAGAACTAAATAGACAAACTTTTATTATTACATGTTTTAATTAGTTTTATTTTTTTATTTTAATATTGGTCCTATTATATTATTATCTGTATACCTTTGTATGTATCAATTGGACTTTGTTATTTACATAAAGAGGGACATGTATGTATAAGTTTTGGCTAAGATTTTCTTTTTATGTGGCTCATTAAAACCCTAGCAAATACTCCTTGTTGTTTAGTGGTTGAAATTTTAAAGTTAATTGACTTATTAAACTTTGTTGCATATGTACTGCATTATCAAAAGTATTTTTACTCTGTTTTAACATGTTTATTTCTTTTGCTAGCAGGAAGACATGATGTGAAGAAAATATGTTCCATACAAATATAACATGGGATGGGTCTTACACTTTAGTTATCTAAATGTAATTTTTTTATGTGTTCTGTACATTTTGAAAAGAGATTTTACTTGGTATTACATGTAATTGGATAAATTATACTCTATTTTGATTTGTGTTGTTTATACTAAAAATTAAACATATCTAGTTTATAATGAAAATTTTATGATTTACATTTCTCATTCTTATATTTATTATGCGATTATCATCATTTTGGGATGTGATTATGCTTTAAAAAAAATTAAAGCTCATAAAACAGAATAGGATATGGTCACCATTTTAAAATAGGGTGACCATAGATAACCTATGGTCACGGCCAAAACCGTGACCATAGATAAGGCTATGGTCACGGTTTTGAGGTGAAGATATGGTCAGGACCAAAATTGTGACCATAGATAAGGCTATGGTCACAGTTTTCAGGAGGAGTTGACCATAGAGGCTATATGGTCACGGCCAAAACCGTGACCATAGATATGGCTATGGCACATTTTTTAGGAGGGGTGACTATAGAGGCTATGGTCACGGCCAAAACCGTGACCATAGACAAGGTTATGGTCACGGTTTTGGGAGGGGTGACCATAAAGGCTATGGTCACGGTTTTAAGGAGGGGTGACCATAGGCTCTATGGTCACGGCCAAAATCGTGAGCATAGATACGGCTATGGTCACGGTTTTGAGGAGGGGTGACCATAGACGCTGTGGTCACGGTTTTAAGGAAGGGTGACCATAGAGGCTATGGTCACAGCCAAAACCGTGACCATAGATATGGCTATGCTCACGGTTTTTATGCGTAACCATAGATTGCCCTATAGTCACAGTTAAAAACCATGGCCTAAAGTGTCAGAATTTAAAAATTGTAACCGTGACCATAGGTAAAAAAACTGTGACTATAGACCTATGACCACGGCGGAACAGGCTACGGTAAAAAAATCGTGACCATAGGTCCAAAACCGTGACCATAGATCTATGGTCACCCTTTTCACTAGCTATGGTCACGATTTTTTACCATGACCATAGGCCTTTTTTGTAGTGACTCTTTGTATCAATAAATGCGGATTCCTCACTTACATGTGTAGCAAAATCAGCTTGCCAATCTTCATGACTGAACTTCCTCCCTTTGAACTTGAAGGAATTGTGGTGGTGGCGGCATATCTAATTGAGCAGCTTGGTCTCTCTCTCTTCCCTTTGTTGCATATTTTAAAACTAAATCTTGCACTACCCTTTTCACTTGAACAATTACAACACATGCCTCCGTCTCGCCATAAATTTTACGAAAAAAGAAATTCAATAAATACATCTTGTACCTAGGATCCAAAAGAGTCCCAATAGGCATAACTGTATTAATCACACCCCAATACTTTTCAAACTTAGTTATCATACTAGTAGCCATCATTTCAATTATCTCATTTTCACAAATTTTCCACTCCATCAAAGGTAACTTAATCACACAAACCTTAGGAAAATAAAGATTTGATGTAGGATACGTTGTTCCAGAAAATAATTCAATCACATAAAAAAATACACTCAATCTTTGAAAAATCTCATCTGCCATATCCCAATCCTTTTCACTAGACAAAGATTTATATTGACTCTCACGTAATGACAATCTTTCAAATACATCTCTATATATAATTGCAACTTCAAGAATAAAAAATGTTGAATTCCACCTAGTTTTACAATCAAGACAAAGATTTTTTGTGTAGGGTATTTTAAGTTGTGCACATGTTACCTTAAATTTTTCTTCTCTTTTAGGTGTTGCAGTCCAATAATGAACACTATCCCTCACCCTTTCAATAGCATGTGAAATAAGTTGTAACCCATCCTTGACAATCAAATTTAATATATGCGCATAACATCGCATGTGAAATAATTTACCACCCAAGATAAAGTTTCTATGTGACATTTTAGTCAAAATATTCTCAATCATAACATCATTAGTACTACAATTATGAACATTCAAAGTGGATACCTTCTTATCAAGATTCTAATCCATCAAAGAATCCATAAGAACCTCTGAAAGTACCTCAGCCATGTGGGGAGCCAGCACATATATAAACCTGTAATGATAATTTAGTACAACTATAAATAAGACAGCTTTGCAATTGTACACAAGAACATATCGCAATTATATAAACAAGACAGCTTTGTAGTTATATAAACTTTCGGAAGAACCTATAAGGATAATATTATTACCTCACAAGACGGCTATGTAATTTCCAAGAATCATCAATGTAATGAGTCCTGATAGCTATATAACCTTTGTTTTGGTTGCTTGCTATCCACATATCAGTTGTAATTGCAGCTCGACTTTATTACGCTCAAGGACATTCATTGTCTTCAATATCTCATCATTGTAGAGTTTCAAGATGTCACTCTTTAAAGTGTTGCGAGTAATCACCTTGAAGAGAGGTTACAAAGCATTGCAAAATCATCGAAACCCAATGTGGTCCACAATAGATAGCAGATACTCATGAAGACAAACCATAACTGATAACTCTTTCCTTGCATTTTCTTGGTCGAAGGTATGTGCACCAACCACAACTGTTTTCCCACTAGTTGTTGGAGTTGTCTTCATCATACATTGTCTTATATCTCTAGTGGTGCGGAGCTTGCAGCTTTTGAAGTGATCACTTAAGTGCGAAGTGCCTTGTTTTGGGTTACCAAGTAGCTTCGATTTGCAATAATTGCATTCAGCCTTTAATTTCCCTTGATTTCCACAATCTTGAAGTGATTCCACACTTCGAAGGTTAACTTCCTCTTTTCAAAAACCACTTGTAGAGTTTGTCGTTCCTTCAATAGTAGTTGCGGTATCCGTTAGGGGTTCTTGAGGTTGAGATTGAGGAGCCGCTTGTGTAGTTTGAATATTAGTGCCTATAGGTTATTCCGATGGAGTACTCTTCTCAAGAGTATTACTCAATACATCCGAAGAAGACATTCTATAAATCATGAAATATAAATCATGAATCAAAATCACATTAATCCAACTTAGAAATATAAATCACCTCATAAATCACAATCATGGAGTCATGTCATTTTCATCATCAAAAGTTTGAGGTAAATCTTACTTCCACTATAGTATGGGCCAACTGAAGAAAAAATTCCTCTACTTGAAATGAAACTCGTAGCATATCATATTACCATGTATTTGCAGCTAAAGTTTATGATAAGGATTTCTTTTTAATACAATATTAGAATATATAAAAAACTCAGATATTTTTATATCAGCAGAATTGTTTGACTCAATTATTCACTAACTTAAGAGTCTTATATACACAATTAAATACCAATACATTATCAGTAAATAACAATTAAACTATTATGATAAACCTATGTTAGCAACCACACATTGGCAAGAAACCTAGTTAGTACAACATTGACAGATGAATTGATGTGGTTTAGGGGGTGATTATGAACAGAGGTAAATAGAACACACAGGAAAATGAGATTTGATTACAATATTAGTGTGATGATCATAGTGTTATGCATGAGATCAGATAAATTATTAATCAAACTAGGAAACAATGAAAAAACATAGAGGGACAACTTCACAAACTACACCTAGCAATTTTGCAATAACTTTACAGACATAAACATACAATTCCAATGTCAAAATAATCAAATTTACACACACTATTATGCTTCTTTTACCTCCAGGGTTTAATCTGCTCAGATCTTGAATATTAACTCAGAAATATTAATCAGAATCAGAAATCAAATTCATATCAACCTAACTCAGAAATATAAATTACACAACCAGAAATTCATAGTTGGAAATTCATTAACCTAATCAGAAATTCAAAAATTAGTTAACCTAATCAGAAATTTAGAAATTCATTAACCTAATCAGAAATTCACAAATTCAAAACTCAGAAATCCAGAAATTCAAAACACAAAAATTCAGATTAATTGGAATCTCATTAATTCAGAACACAGAAATTCCTTACCCTACTTTGGAAATCTAAATTCAGAAAAGGGGATGGAAGACCAGTGAAGACCAGGGCTGATTTACCTGAACCTGACAGAGAAAAGGAGAAGGAAGACCAGCGAAGACTGACGATGCAAAGAGGAGAAGATGACGACCCGCGACAAGTTTGTCGCGACCAGGAGAAGACGATGACGTTGCCGAGTCTGCTGCGACCAGGAGAAGAAGACGACATTGTCGGAGCCTGCGACGGTGAGCTCGACTACCTCAACACCTTCAGTGGGCGACCAAGCCACTCAAGGGGTCTGGGGTCGGAGGCGGTGCTGAGGGACCAGAAGGTAGAAGGCGGCAGGCGACGGTCGGTGGTCGGCGGTTAACGGGAAGGAGCCAGGAGGGCTGAGGGATATATATATCATGGCATTTTTGTCTTTTTTCACAAACGGGGATTTAAGGGGTCCCCACGGGACGGGGACCTCTACCCTCGCCCCCGCCACGTTTATTATACGGGGCCCCATCCCCGCGGGTAGAAATTACCCCCATACCTGCTTCCCGACGGGTAAATCCTCGCGGGTACCCGCCCCTGTCGAGAATTTTTGCCATGCCTAGTTATTTTCCTCATCTATTCAACATCGTTGAGTTTCACCATGTTGACCGGATAAAGTGCCAGTTTGGTGGTGAACAGCCAGTGCCAGCGGCCCTGGTCAACATCAACAGGTTCATGTCCACCATAAGTCGGGGGAGGATGTATGGTGGCCTACCTGGCTTTGAGAATGGTATAATGGTTGGAGGGTTAGGTTTGAGGAGGGACATCGAATTTCCATTCAGCCATTCACAGACTATCGGCCTAGTTAGGAGTATTGATATTGGTACCGGTAGGCTTGCCACATTAGACACATGTCAAGACAGCATGTGCTTGATGACCCTAGGCTGTTTAACTTACCTGGTGACGTCTAGCCAACTACCAGCCAGCCGAGGGACGTCCTACACCTTCTTTGAGATGTGCCTAATCGTCATCGTCGTGCCAAGGAGGTTCAAGCAGACACCCAAAGGCCTACCAGGAGAGATAGAGGTGCCAGAGATCGCGGAGGACCATGGAGGGACAAGGCCAGGACTTGCGGGGAGCACTTGGATGTGGAGTCCGAGGAGGAGGCTGAGTATCACCGACAGGATGAGCATGGTGATTTGCCAGGTGACCAGGATGACTTACCGCTTCTACCACCCCTACCACCACCTCCTTTACCTCCACCACCACCTCCACCATCAGGTTCACATTCACAGGCAGGTCGGGATACTTGGGATACTGCCTTGCCTGGATGGCATGACCTCGGGGCATCTAACAGTCATCCCGAGGCATCGATGGTCGAAGAGATCCAGTTCGAGGAGGCATTCCAGATTCGGACTACCGATCAGCACATGATGCAACGTCTCGACGACCAGTTCCACACGAGCAGGGAGCAGAGCATTGGGCATGTTCATCAACATTCTTCTGCTCCTATGTCTACCACACTTTAGGTTCTGTACACTTCACCGGGGTCTAGCATCTTATACGGCACACACCTCCAACCTAGTGCCCAGTATGCTACCCCACCATTGGTGGACTATAGCCTATTGATGACAGCATCGCAGCCAATGCCGCCACCTCCGTGTCCTCCCCCTACTCAGCCTCAGCATTAGCCTCATCTATATGTACTAGTGCCTTACTCAGACAGTTACTTTGTCCCTCATTATCCCCTACCTCCGCAGCCACCACCCGAGTCACATGATCCCTTTTTCCATCCACAGTCTCCTCTGGAGACACGTCCTAGTAGACCTCACCGACAGGCATAGCTTCTGCGATGTGGCACCGAACATCACCTGCATTATCCGGGTGATTAGCACTGATGATGTTGTTATACTGTTACTCTATGTTATGCCATATGTTGTTAAAATTGTATTTTGGTAACATTATTTATGTTTGTATGCATCGTTGATGTAAACTTGTGATATCTATGTTGTTTAATTTGTGAGCCAGATTTTTTGGTCTTGATATGGATATTATATGTAAATGTATTACATTGTTGTATTTCAAATTTTAGAATTCAAGTACAATTTAATCGACATAGGAATAGAAAACACCATCGGGGTATAAAATAATCAAAATAAACACACATCGCCTAACATTTAGTTTCATACCCACCAAAGTAAACAAAGAACAAAGTTAAACAACCAAAGGAACTACACAAACAACAATTGCAAATACAAACAAAGAAATTTATGACACTAAGCTAAGCCTCGTCTATAGGCTGGTTTGGACAACCTCTCCGGGTATGACCAGTTTGCCTGCATAGACCACACTTCTTCTCTTGGCACCCACCCTCATCCATCTCATTACAAAACCTGGTGAAAACAGGTCTGCCAGTAGCCTTTCTGCGCATGTTTGGATTTGGATAGACTCGTGTCCCATACCACTCCGGCCAAAGCTTCTCGTTTAGTATCGATGGGAAATTTACCTCATACACCTTAAACTGGAGTCTCCTACATGTAAACCAGATGCATGTAAGGTCCCCATTCGACACTTGTATCAGCACAAGCGGCAAGTTCATGACGACACGTGAAATGGAGTGAGTGGAAAAGGCCACAGTCACATGTGCCAGCCGTCAACCAAACCTGAAACGAACTTTGTGACCAACCGTCGAAAGGCTCTAACTCCTCAAGACCTCAACCACAAACACTGAAGCCCCTCTATCGCAGTGAATAACGCGCATCTTCAAGATTCCCTCTTTGTTCTTCTTAATAACAACTATTAGCCATTGGGAAAATTGATTTCCCCCTCTCCCCCCGTTGTGCCTGTGCCTTCATCCCCTTCCTGACAAACAATTGTTGCATCCTCTCGTAGGTGCATCACACGATGGCTGAAATTGGTAAATAACGCGTACCATTGAGTACTATATTCATGCACTCGGATAGGTTGATTGTCATGTGCCTAAACCGGCGACCGCGATTGCAATGTTGTAGCCAAATCTCTTTGTTGAACCTACCAGCCCAGTTTGTCATCACTCGCGACAAACCTCTCAAGGCATCCATGTACCACTTGAAGCATTTATGAGATATTGCTTGCTCTCTGCAGACTTGAAACACGACATAAAGTTCGCCGCCATGTGCCTGACACAATAAGTATGGAACGCTCTAAGTTGCTGCCAACTACTATCGTCGGCTCTCAATGCAGCCTTGATATCCTGAGATTTGTCAAAAATAATCAACAGGCTTTCTTGTGGGGGTCACATGTTGTCTCAAATTGGTGAGGAAGAAAGACCAAGACTTTGTGGTCTCAGACTCAACAATTGCAAATGCAATAGGAAGTATATTGTTGTTATTGTCTTGTGCCACTGCAATAAGCAAAACACCATCATATTTGCTGTATAAATACGTGTTGTCGACAAAGACGAATGACTTGCAATGCTTGAAAGCCTCCATGCAGGCAGGGAAGGCCCAGAACACCTTATCAAAGATGCTACAGTCACGCACCATAAGGTGCACATCATAGTACGGGACGACCCTTAACTCACATATTGATATGGGACAACAACTCTATAGTGCTTGTAGCAACTTCAGCACCTTATTGTATAACTCCTCCCAATCACCATATATCCACGCAATTGCCTTTTGCTTTGGCATCTAGACCTTTCTTTACGAGGGTATGAAGTGATTGCTTTGCCTAACTGCACCTTGTAGAACAAGAATGCTGACAGAGGGGCTGGACTGCATCAATGGCAGGACGACTGCATATGAGACTGCTGTCCAACTGTCGATGGTCTTGAGACATGATAGGTTCCAAACACGTATGCGCTCCTCCAACCCTACGTATGTCCCTAACGAAATAACACATACATGGTTGGCCTTTACACCAAATATAATAATCATAAATGCAAAAATACACCACAGTTAAACCTGAACTCCCCAATATCCGAGAAGACTCCAAAGGCATCCTGCTGCACATTACTGGTAATACACATGGTACTTTAGTTGGTCTGACTCCATAACTCGGTACTTAACACTTTTGCGAATGTTGTAATTCTTTACACCCTGCATTACAACATCTCTGCTCTTGAATCTGTGGCCAATCCGAAACTCAAACATCACCATCTAAGTTGTAGTCATCTTCATCCGTGTTGGAAAATGGGATTTTCTTGTAGATCACATCCAAATTCAATGTATGATAGTGACTGGGTACAGCTGATAATGCAGGAATTTAGGTGTGGGGCAGGTAGAAGATATTCAACTGATGCCTCGACCAGCGTCTTTGGTATAAACTCCTCATCGTCATCATCTTCAGAAGAAGCACTATCGTTGCTATCCACAACATACTCCTCGTCGGAGTCCTCATCATCCACGTCCATGTCTTCCACTGGACTAGCAACGTGTATCGGAGGTAGTGCGAGAGGTGGGTCATCCTGCACAAAATCCGAGTGGCCAGATCTACCGCCACCAACATCACCGACTTCCACAGAAAGCTCCTTTACTTGTTCCGCCATGATTTTCCCATAGATGTCAAACATTGGGCGTACATGTTCATCGCTATGGAGTCAAAATAGCCAAAATCGAAAGACTCCATTTTCTATCAGTGCTAGCAATCTATACCCCACCTTACCACCAACGCTACTCAATATCAGACTCTTCAGCTCAGACAAGGAATTTACTCACCAGGTGCGCAACTGAATGGGATTATCGCACTCAAATAATCATTCCAGTGTCACTGTTTTTTATATGACAATTTGGATACACACTTAGAACCACATATCTATTATTATTAGATAGTTTGACTTATTTTTTGTAAGAAAAAACGGAAGAAAAGAAGAAGTAAAATGTTTGTGGAGAAATCAAATGGTTGCACACCCTTTTATAACTATTGAAATTTTGTCATAACTATCTCATTACACTATAAATATCATAACTTCACGTATCTCGTTTATAGTGTATACAAAACAAAAATATACGTATTTCGTTTATAGTATCATATAATAAATTTTTGTAAAAATATTAAAAATGATATATTTTGATAAATAAAATATTATTTAAAAATCCTTTGAATAAAAGGTACTTTAGTCATGTGCTAATATATAATTTGAAATAAAAATTTATATATAATTATATTTATATAAAATTAATAGTTAAAAATTATTAATTATTAACTTTGTAATTTGTATAAACACAATTGTTGATTTTTTTTACCGTAATTTGAAAAAAAAAAAACATACTTTTCTCTCCAACATTTTGCGTTGTAAATCAGCCAGGCGGCCAGCCTCAGGAGATTTGCCGGGAAGTTCCCCTGACAACTGACAAGTGACAAGAGCTGATTTCGATGTTTGCCAAAAATTAAAAATCGATCTGTAAATTGTTATTTCTAAAATAATTTCTTTACGATTTTCTTCTTTTTCTGTAAAATATCCGGGGGCGATATTTGGTGTTCCCAGTTCATGCGCTGTTGGAAGTTGGAGGTTGGAAGTTGGAACTCGATGTTCTCCGAAAACAAAAAGCGCGTTCCCTCAACCCCTTCTCCACACACACATTTTTTTTTTCATTTCCCTCCTCACCCGCGCCAAGCTTAGTTACCTCCAAAAAACAATGAAAAGTTAAAAAAATAAAAATGAGATCGAAGGTTTGAGTTTCCTGACTTTGACTTTTCGTCTGTCTTTCTTCCCTTGGTCTTCTTCTTTCAGCTCCTGCTCCTTTCTTCACACCTTCATTCCCTAAAATCCATCCTGAATTCCTGACATGAATTATTTTTATTATTACTCTTTTTATCCTTTTCTCATTCTGTAAATTCGCTTAGGCGATGTCTAAGTCTCCTGTCCTATTAATGCATTCACATGCGACGCTGGTTTTTTTTTTTTCAAATTTGATCTCTTCATCTTTCGTAATAAACCCTGCAACTTCTTCTCCAAGTCAGAATAATGATTTTCTTGTATTTGTAAAATCTCTCTTCTAAATTTCACAAGAAGAAGGAGATGAAGAAGAACCCATCAACTAGAGATTAGGTTCATAGAATTAGGGGTTTTCTTCGGGAAGGGGAACAAGATGGATTTTCCTTCTTCTTCTTCTTCTTCTTCTTCTTCTTCTTCTTCTTCTTCTTCTTCTTCTGTAAATAATAACGATATAGATACCAGTGATGTGACTTGGCGTAGTAGCATCAACATCCCCTTAAGATTCCGCACTCCTCTTTCTCTTGTTCTCGAATATTCTGGCATCATGTGCTCAAACCCCGATGTTTCTTCTCCTGCACCTGCACCTGCACCTGCACCTGGAGATGGACCTTCAACAACTCATTTGCGCCCTAGGTCTCAGCTTCAATCTGGTTCTGGTTCTGGTTCTGGTGGTGCCTGCAGTGGGACTGGTGAAGTTCAAATTCGCATAATTGGTACTGGGGACCAAGACAACAATGATGTGATTGGTTCGGTTTCCTCTTCTTCGCAGCTGAGTCGTGTGTCTCGATCGGGCCATCTTAAGTGGCTGGAACAGCTTATCCCTTTCTCCCTCTTGCTGTTGGTGGTGTTCATTCGCCAGCATTTGCAAGGTATTATTTGGTTTTCAAGTGATTGATTGTATTGTTTATCAAGTGTTAGTATCATATTATATGATTGGATTTCGATCATATGGCTTAGCTGAACCCAAGTTTCATTGCGTGCGAATTAGAGAAATAGTATGTGCTACACGCTCTGGTATGTTTGTATGCAAGGATATGTGTTTTCAGGACTTTTTGACAGGCTTATGAATATGAACTAATAGCATGGTAGAGTGCTCAAATTTTTAATATTGGTAGCTTGTCAAATGTTATCTGTTAATTCAACGAGAAAAATGCCAGTGTTGGCTGTGTTAATTCAAACATTTTGTGGAATGATCTATGAGGATCATGTAGGGTTGGGTCATTGATTATCAGCACCTCTCCTTTGTAACAAAATTGGAACTTCCATAATCATTATAAAAGTAAAGATGAATTTGTAGAGGTAACTAAGAGATGATGCTTATGCCTTGTGTTTCTAGAATGATCCTTAGATCTTATGTAAAATTCGCTTGGTGAATAAGGAAATGCTTCCTGCTTGATATCTTCATATCAGTGCCTTTTTTACTTCGTTTTTTTTTTTCATAGTGTAGACACATTGACAAAATGTTTCTAATATATAGCTTCTGTTTCCTCCATATTTGTACTTTTGAGTTTTTACACCTATCTTATGATATTTGTTGCTGAGAGCATGCAGGTTTCTTTCTCACAATTTATGTATCAGCTGTGCTGCTTAAATCAAATGAGGTGGTTAAGGAACAGACAGCTCTAAAGGTGCTCTACCTAGATTTTTGCATTTCTTTTTAATTCCATTCTCAAATTTGTATCTACCTGAAAATTCCCTTCCCTCCAGTTAAAT
The DNA here is from genome assembly GCF_000817695.3 of Arachis duranensis. Classification (NCBI taxonomy): domain Eukaryota; kingdom Viridiplantae; phylum Streptophyta; class Magnoliopsida; order Fabales; family Fabaceae; genus Arachis; species Arachis duranensis. The sequence continues at coordinate 68,608,080 of NC_029781.3, forward strand.
AGCTTTTGGTGAATCTCAATCCATGTTCTATTTTTCAGGGAGATCGGAAAGTCTCTGTTCTTGTTGGTATCTCAGTTGCCTTCATGCTCCACGTGATAGCCGTTTACTGGTTTCAAAATGATGATCTTTTATACCCAATTGCAATGCTTCCTCCAAAAGAAACACCGCTTTTCTGGCATGCAATATTCACCGTTTTGATCAATGGTAAGTTATTCTGCGTATTCAGTTATTACATATTTGCTGTTCTAGATGGTTGGTTTTATTTACACTAAATAAAGTAGAATTGATATTCACGCTCCTGCCAACTATGGAATTAACATCAATTATGTTTCTTTGAGAATTTTTGGGTTTCATGCAACCTCGGCAGAAAAACCTAGATGGATTCTAAATGAATTGATTGCAATATTAAATGTATTGTTATTAAGTTTTGATACAAGATCTGCGTATCTTTCAGGGAACAATCAAACTTCTTTATGTGTTCTATTATTAATTTATTATTATTATTATTATTTTGTGAGCCGGAGAGAAGAAACTCAATCTACCAAAATTGGTTGCCTTTGTCTTCCATGCTTTCCTTTCATTTCATATTGTTCTAATGTTGTGGGTATCAGAAAAAATTAAGTAAAATTTGGTTCGCAGACATAGTAACAATATATGAATTTACTTTCAGATACATTGGTGCGGCAAGCAGCAATGGCTTTCAAGCTTTTGGTGCTAATTTTCTACAAATGTCGCAGAGGCCCCAGCTTCCGTCGGCAGGTTATTGGCGACTTCCTTATTTTTCCATTAAGCATTTTATTTGTCAATTATAAAATCCTCCTCCACCAATCTGAAAGTGTTGATGTTATTTCAAGGGTCAAATCTTAACTGCGGTTGAGTACGTGTTGCTGTTGTATCGTGCCTTGCTGCCAACACCAGTTTGGTATCGGTTTTTCTTGAACCATGATTATGGAAGTCTCTTTTCATCACTGACCACAGGGTTGTATCTAACATTCAAACTAACGACTTTAGTTGAGAAGGTATGTTTTCATCCTTTAAAATGTTGTTCCTAGTGCCGTGTTTTAAAGATTTATGTGTATAACACTGAAACTAAATGGCTCCATTCCTTCAACCATCTTTATTGATTAGATCCAAAACTTCTTTTCTGCCTTAAGACTATTATCGGGAAGGAAAGTCCAATATGGGGTTTATGCTACAAAGGAACAGGTACACATTCAATCCCTCCAGTTTCTGATTTAATCTTGATCTGTGACAATCACTGTTTCTTTACTCGGTGGTACTTGCATATATCTATCCCTTGGCAATCTTTTCTGAGTGATTCTAAATATAAGTATCTAATTGCAGGTAAAGTCTGCTGGTGACATGTGTGCTATATGCCAGGAGAAGATGCGAGCTCCGCTCTTGTTGCACTGTAAACACTTGTTCTGTGAGGAATGTGTGTCCGAATGGTGAGTTCAGAGTTGACTTATCGAGAGATCAATTATTATTAAGTTAAATAAACTATAGGCTTTTAGAAAATAAAGTGTGCTTCCACATGGATAATTATTCTCACCACTGATATTTTTCGTCAAATGTTTTCTTTATGTTGTGTAAGTATGATTTGGATGCTTTTGAATTATTCTAATTTGTTCATACATTTCATAATCATATTTATATCTTGCTTTTCAGGCTTGAGCGAGAAAGGACTTGCCCATTATGCAGAGCAAATGTAAAATCTGCTGATCTGCTCACCTATGGAGATGGTTCGACAAGTATTTTGTGTCAGTTGTTTTAAAATCCCGCTTTTTGTAGCTCTGGTAATGAATCTTGGTTTTAGCCTATATATATATGTATCTCATGTAATTTAGTTTTCTGGTTTCCATAAAATTTTCCATCACTGACTTTAATGTAATTAAGATTGAAGAAATTATTAAATAAAGTTAAAAATGTTAATGTAGTCATGGATTGAGTACGAGATCTTTTGGTGTGATGAGATCCTAAGGTTTTTGACGCTGATGCCACGGATTATGATTGAAATATCTGAGTTGGCATTGTGATCGGAAAAGGATACTATGAATGTGGCGTTGATGGTTTGGTGTTCAGGTTGGATCTACAATTTTAAGTTTTAATAAACAAAACTAAGTAAAAATAAAATAAACATAAATAAATGTAATAAATTGAACATTACGTTGTGATATTACATTCTTTGACTCGGCGGATTTTTTATTTTAATAAATTAAATAAATGTAATAATTATTGAATTAAATAATTTTAAAAATTACCGAAATTCGTCAGTCTCTCTTATTTCATTTATACTGTGAACGAAATAATTTTATACGTATCTTGTTTACAGTGTAAATGAGATAAGACACGTGGACGTGATATGTGTATATCTCGTTTATAGTGTAAACGAGATACGTATAAAATTTAAAAATTATCTCGTTCATAATGTAAACGAGATATAGTTAGACAATTTTTCAGTAGCTATAAAAAGATGTGTAACCCTTGGTATTTTCCATACATTTTATATCTTCTTCTGTCCCATTTTTCTCACCAAAAAAGACAACAATGGCCAGTCATAGTGTGTACATAGTTGTGTGTGTTTACCCCAATTGTCGTATGAGAAATGGCGACAATGGGGTGATATTTGAGTGTGAGAATCCGATACTGTTGCGCACTCAGCATTGGAGTTTGTTGTCCAAGTGGAAGAGTTTGATATTGAGCAACCTTGGTGGCACAGAAACGAGAGAGGTTGGAAGGGTGGGGTATAGGTTGCTCGCACCGTTGGGTAATAGAGTTTCTGGTTTAGACATTCGTCTTCTAAGGGACGAGCATGTGCGACTCGTATTCGACATTCATGGGAGAATCATGGCAGAACAAGTGATGGAGCTTTCCACTGAGGTTGGAGATGTTGGTGGTAGTGGTTTGTGTACACTCGACCTATGTACAGGACGACTGACCTCTCGCACCACCACCCATTCATGTCGCCATTCCAGTGGAGGACATAGAGGTGGGTGAGGAAAACTCCGACAAAGAGTATATTGCCGATAGTGCCGATAGTGATTCTTCTGAAGAGGGTGATGAGGAGGAGTTCGTACCGGAGATGCCTGCCGAGACAGCGGTGCGCTATGTTTTGCCTCCCCCCACCTAATTTCGGCGCTATCAGATGTACCAAATCACTATCATACATTGGATTTGGACGCCATGCATGAGAGAACTCCGTTTTCCAACACGGGGAAAGAGGATTACAACCTAGACAGTGAGGTAGACTTTCGGGTCGACCAAAGATTCAAATGTCAAGATGTAGTGATGCAGGGTGTGAAGAACTACAGTATTCGCAGGTGCTGAGTACCGGGTGATCGAATTGGACCGATTAAATTACCATGTGCAATGTCGTCTAGCTGCAAATGGCTGTCCATGGTGTCTCCGTGTTTCCCTTAGACAGAACTTCGGATACTGGTGAGTTCAAGTTTAATTGAGGTGTACTTACTCATTTATGGTTGCCATATATTAAGTAGTCTTGAACCATGGTTGTTTTATCTTGTCAGGGAGGTCTGGAGGATTGGTGGAGCACACACTTTTTTAGCACCCACCATGTCCCAAGACCATCGACAGTTGGATAGCAGTCTCATATGCAAGGTCATCTTGCTGATACAGTCTAACCCCTCCGTCAGCATCCCTGTCCTGCAAAGTGTGGTCTGACAGAGCTATCACTTCAAACCCTCCTGCAGAAAAGTGTGGACGGCGAAGGAGAAGGCTATTGCTTAGATCTACGGGGATTGGGATGAGTCATACAACAAGGTGTTGAAACTACTTCAGGCACTGTAGAGTTATTTTCTGGGAACTATTTGTGAGCTACGGGTCGTACTATACTACGATGAACACCTTCTGGTCTGCGACTGTAGCATGTTCGATAAAGTATTTTGGGCTTTTCCATCTTGTGTCGAGGCTTTCAAGCATTGCAAGCCGTGTATTTCCATCGATGGCATGCATCTGTATGGCAGATACGGTTGGGTGTTGCTTATTGCGGTGGTACAAGACGGCAACAGCAATATCCTTCTTATTGCTTTTGCCATTGTGGAGTCTGAGAGTACCAAGTCATGATCGTTCTTCCTTACTACTCTGAGATGCCATGTCACCCCACAAGAAGGTCTGCTCTCTGCTGGTTATCTCTGACAGATCACAGGCCATCAAGACTGCACTCAGTGCCGATGATAGTGGTTGGCATCCTCTTCGGGCGTTCTATGCTTACTGTATTAGACACATGGCCGCGAACTTCATGACTCGTTTTAAGTCAGTCGAGGACAAGAGATACCTTATAAATGCCACTTACAGTCCAAGCAACACTAGGTACGAGTGGTACATTGATGCCTTGAGAGGAGTGTTTTTGAAGATGTCAGACTGGGCTGGTCATTTCAATAATGAGATATGGCTGCAACACTACGACAGTGGTTGGCAGTTTGGTCACGTGACAACAAATCTTTCGGAGTGCATCAATGTAATTCTCAAGGGTACATGATACTTGCCGATTTCTACCATCGTGTGCATCATGTACGAACATTTGCAGAAGTTGTTCATCACAAAGGACAGGGAGGCACAGTCACAGCTGGCTGCTGGAAACCGCTTCTTCCAGAGGCTGAGGGCAACCATTGAGAAGAACAAAGAAGGCATCTCGAAGATGCGTATTAATCATTGTGATAGGCGGGCTTTCGTGTTTGTCGTGGAGGAGTAAGAGTCATTCGAGGGTTGATCGCAAGGTTCCTTCCGTGTTTGGCTATCAGCGGGTACGTGTGACTGTGGACTCTTTCAGTCTCTCCACTACCCATGTTGTCATGCACTTGTCGGGTGTGCCGCCGCTAACATCGAGTGGGCCCCGTATGTTCATCCAGTTTACAGACAAGAAGCAGTCTTCAAGGTGTACGAGATGGAGTTTCCACCAATATCGGACGAGTCCCTGTGGCCGGAGTGGTATGGGACGATGCTCCGTCCTAACCCACTCATGCCCTGGAAGGCTATTGGAAGACCGTGTCTACTAGATTCCGGAATGACATGGATGAGGTTGAGTGATAGGAGAAGCGGTGTTGCCTCTGCAGGCAAGTCGGGATGTAACTGAGGTGTACTGATGTAACTGAGGCTGAAGGTGAGATGGTGGATCTGATGGAGGGGTCATTGGAGGCCGTGGTGAGGTCAGCAACATACTGTAGTCGTACAACGATGGTGTCGCATAATGGGCACCCGATTGAACCCCCGCCCCGTATAACGCTCCAAAAGCAGGAGATATCTATGGCATCCACGCTAAGGTATTTACGCGTGGGAGCATATGGATGCTGATACTGTTCGACACCTTACTCCCTGCCAGTTCAAAATGACTCGGCTAGGTGCTGCATCAAGGTCGGGTCAACGGTGTGAAGCTAAAAGGCGTCGTCGAAGAATATCTCATCAACCATCTGCTCATCCTGATGGCTGCTGGATGGCCCTAGATCATGCCAGGTGAGCAATGATATGTCCCAGATGGCCCGATGCTGCAGCCCTCCTAAACCTAATGGAGGACGCGATGCGTGGGTTGGAGGAGCAGGAGGAGGTAGTGGAGGTGGAGGTGGAGGTGTATACTCCACCTCCTCGTGGGACTCTACATCCAGCTGCGCCCGACGAGGCCTGACCCTCTCCCTCATAACCCCCTCGCATCGTCTGTGATTTCTAGCATCCCTGCCCCTCCGAGCAGGTCGCCGGGTATCCATCCTAACCTCCGTCGCACGCTTATGCTGATTCGGCACGCCCAGGGAAAGGTGGAGATCGTCCCACGGCTGGCTGGTAGTGGGCTGTACGTCGGCAGGTAACTCGGCGAGCCTCCGATCCTCCAAAACCTCCTCGCCTGACAGGTGCCTAGGATGGCAAGCACCACACCACCAATCATAATACTCCTGGGCCGGCCTGGTGTCAAATGTGTGCTGAATGGAGATCCTGTGGCTAGGATCAAAACGTCTACGCCAGCCGTTGTACCAATCATGATGTCTGTCAGGCCACCACACATCCTCAATCTAGCCAGTGGATGTTAGGAACCTGTCAGAGAAAACAAAGAGAAGTAACTAATCTGATGGGGTTGAATGGGGGCACATATGATGATTGTAATAATTTAACTCTAAAATAAAAAAACAAAGATAAATAAGACATCAACGATACCTGTCAAGGTTGACTGGAGTGCCAGGCAGCAGTCCATTGAACTGTCGTTTCACCCGGTCAACATGGTGAAACTGCACAAGATTGAAGCAGGCAAGGAGAATGACTGACATCCATGTCCCCCACTCTTCCTCCTTGGAGAACCAAGGAGAACACAGAGCATGCAGAGCAGGGTCATCGTACGGCCTCCATACAAACTGAGAGAACCGTGATAGAACTAACAATTAGCACAAAAAATGAATGCAATATAAAGGAATAAAATGAAAATGTGGTGGTGTCAAACGTGGTCCTAACCTCATCGAATCGTAACCTATCGATCGATACTCTCCATCGCAGGACCCTGGCCTCATGCTGATCTCTACTCTGCTGTTGCGGTCCAACCAACCTGACACCAATCAAAAGAATAAAAGCAGTTCATTATGTAGAAGGTCGTAAGAAGTTAAAAATTGATAACTAAATAAAGACATAAACAGTTGTTACCTTGCAGCCATAGGATACATGTAGATCCCTTGCTCCGGTGGACACCACTGAGGAAATATCTGGTATATCTAGGACATCAATAGCAGAGTGCAGCCAGTGATGTCCATGACGTCTCAGTGTGCCGCCGAGTACAGTGACTAGTACGTCCAGGCCAGCACGGCCGAGCCCCATGACAACGTGCGGCACTGCCCAAAGTCCTCAAGAAGTGGAAGGCAACGCAGGTGGACCAAGTTGTTCGACTTGTCCGTCATCAAATAGCCTCCGATCAATAACATGATCTAGCATCTAGCGTACTGTCAGAGGGTCTCTGGATTGTCCGTCAGAGGCATCTGGCAGACACGGTCCCGCAGCCATACGAGCTCCAGCGTGAACAAGTCCTTCCTCTACGCTGTCTGCTGTGGAGCCATCGGAGGCCTGGCACCTAGTAGCCGCTCCACCAACTGCAGCGTCTCCGTGTGGTACCACCTATCGAAGTCACAAAAACACCCTAATAGGGTCCCCTGTGCGCGTAGCCCTAGGTGGTACGCCACATCCTGCAGGGTGATAGTGACCTCACCCCACGGGAGTTGGAACGTGTGGGTCTCCGGATGCCATCACTCCACGAATGCTGTAATCAGGGAATTGTCAAATGTGAAATTCCTGAGAGGCATCGTGCCGCCGAATCCAGCCTCCCTCAGATAGGGACGATAGTGTCGGGTGGAGGAAGGGCATTCACTCGACATCACTAAATTTTTAAACAAGTTTTTATATATTTTTTTATTATATTCTTACACTGTTTATTTTTATAATTAGATCTTTTTAGTATAAAAAATATTAAAGTTAAATAAATATTTTTTTATAAATTAAAGATATTTATAATTAAGAACATAATTAGATATTTAGTTATATGTTTTTTGACGAAAATATTATTCTGTTAGTTTTAATATATTTGATATAAAAAAATATAATTATAAAATTAAAAGAAGTATAATAACTAAATTAAAAAAATATAAAAATCTAATTATAAATTTAGCGAAACTATAAGAAATAAAATAGAGTTCCAAACTAATAATTATGTAGTAACAACATAACACAAGTGAAATAAAATAAAGTTCCAAATTTTTGCCAATGACTTATTCCTAACTATACAAACTATATTCTAGTTCTTGGCAATTACCCTAACCATATCTACATAGACGCATAGATCTATATGGGATTGCATAAAATTCAACACAACAAAACTAACTGCAAAGTTAGCTTCCTGGCATAATGCGACCTGTTGATGTCTCTATCGTTACCTGTTGCGCGCACCATCGTCGTATTTATTGGTTATATGGTCAGAAAGGGGTAAAAGAGAGGAAAAAGTAGTTGAAAAGTTCAAACTGGAACCCAGTCAAACGCTGTCAATGAGTTATATTTATAGTCGTCGCCCAGTCTTATGTTGTTTACATTGTGAATGAGATAAGCTTACACGTATCCCGTTTATAGTGTAAACGAGATATACACGTGTCACGTCTAAGTGTCTTATCTCGTTTACACTATAAAAAAGAAACGTACAAGTTTATCTCGTTCACAGTGTAAACGAAATAAGAGAGACAGACGAATTTCAATAATAACTTTTAAAATTATTTTATTCAGTAATTATTACGTTTATTTAATTTATTAAAATAAAAAATCCTTAACTCGGCTCTTCTAAAATTAGGTGTATGTTGAGAAAGTATGGTGAAAAGTATTGGCTGGCTGGGTGCCGATTAGAAAACACTTAAAAATTATAGTATATGTATTCACAGTTCCACACAAATATTTATATCTTTTTGAGAATCTCAAATTTCGCATAAATAATGATCATTATGCAACATGCACTATGAGTGTTTATTTTTGGTATACATGCACTATAAGTTTTTGGTTGGGCTTGATGTTTTATCACAATTCAAAGTAAATAGGAATATATCGTGAAGCCCAATACAAGTGAGAGTTTTTTGGACAGAGCTTTATGTCACACATTTGATTTGTAAAAAACTAAAAATGGTATGCAAGTGGCAGGTTTCACAGTTAATTTTCTACTATTTAGTGTTTACTGAAAAGTGAACTCAGATGAGGCTAATAATATTTTTGGTGACTTATAAATGGAGATTGAGTGTACAAGAATCTAGAAGGGGCTCTAGTTTCCTATACTGATATGCGTATGATGAATTCATAAAATGATATGTGATATCTTGAACGAAATAACATTTAACCATTCGGTCCCCTCTATTTTTTTAAAAGAAAAAAAACTTGTACAAACATTGGGTGTAGAGTAGTCAACATTATATTGATGACATGTGGAAAATAAATCTCAGAATCTTATTATACAAGATAGAAAATGAATAACGCACGATGAGAGAGGTTCAATTTTGTGGTCCATACATAGATGGTCTGGCTGCTTCTGCAGTGCTGCTTTGAATTCCCGGCCACCATGGAATCATTATACTGTAAATAATAATAATAATAATAATAATAATATAAACACCATTTTTCTATTATATACAATTCACTGATCACTACACCCTGTCCTTCAATTCTGCATCTCTCCCCCAAAGTTGATGCTTTTGCATTATGACATTTCCATCTCGTACGCCTTTTATTATGGGAGTGTTCTTTTGTGTTTTTTATTATCCTCTTCTCTCCCCACTCCCTGCTTCCATTTCATTTGCTTGCTGTTAGCTTCTTACTACATAGTCATTTTCATTCGCCACATTTTAACTATCTGTTGCTCAGTTCACTATATAAGTATATAGTTATATTTACTGGACCACTACATACCTTGCCTTCTTCAGCTGCCTCCAATGCTTCATCCTCCAAGTAATTAAACTTGTTAACCGATGCTAAATAATCAATCATCTTAATTCACTCTTGCACTTGACATTATTTAATTTGAATAATGGAGATTGGTGAATATACTAATGATGAGCTCAAAACATCCACATTATATTAGTTCTACCTAGATTAGAGTTATTGGATCATTTATACTAATAATAATTAAAAATATAATTATTCTAATAATAATTAAAAATATAAAATAAAAAACTTTAAATTACTTTAGAATGATTGTCTATTATCTTTGGAATATTTTTGTTAGTGTTTATAAAGCTCAAATAATAATCCAACATAATCTTAGCATATCTCTGTTTGTTCTCTCACTGCTTGTCTTCCTTAGGAACTATATATTTCTTTTATGATTGTTCTCCGTACCTTAGCCTTAGGGTTACGAACTAGGCAGCATGAATATAGAAGTGCGTAGTTATAGTCCGAAATAAACTAGCTAGATATAGATATATGTAGCTATGTACGTATAGGAAAAGGTGGTTAGATCGGAATGGGAAAGGGAAAGGGAAAGGTGTTAGGGTTGAATCAGGTTAGTACTTGGATGGAGAGTGGGCTGCAATGGCTGTGGAGCATAATGCACGTGGGCTCTGACAACTTATGGATATATGATGATGGGAATATCAGACTCTAGAGACCAAAAAGCACCTTACATACACCCGTGCCATATTATATTCATATTTGGGGTTCAATATTCAATACTAAATAGTATACCTGAATAAATTGCTGTAGCTGAGTTAACATGATTTTTTCTAGGGTAATGCTATTGTGCTGAAGGAAAAAATTTTCCTCATGTGCTGAAGAGGTGTGGCACTAGAACAAAGGTGACGCGTATTTTTTATATTGATAGATAATTTTTGTATTAAAACAGTATATGTCAAGATTATGAATGTTAATTATATTAGATCAATTTATTTTTAAGGATGATAATTTATTTGTTGGGCTTTATTGGTTTTGTAAAGCGTTCAACTTTAAATTTTGTGTGAATATTATCTAGTAGGTAGAAATTAGTCCATGAAATAATAAACTAAAATAATAATAATAACAACAATAATATCTTTTTAAAATAATAA
>NC_029781.3:68619603-68621410 GCF_000817695.3 Arachis duranensis
TAAAAAATATATTTATTATTATATAAGTTAAATATGAGAATATATATAACAAAAATATAGTTTTAAATAAAAATTAAATTATTATTATTATTATTAATTTGAAAGGATATTATTGGTGTTATTATTGTTGTTTTAATTTATTATTTTATGGAGTAATTCCTATGATCTTACTTGTTGGATAATATTCACAAAAAAATCCTAAGTTGCCAAAACTTTTTAAAACCAATAAACCCCAATAAATAAATTATCATCATTAAAAGTAAATTAAACTAATATAATAAATATTTATGATGTTAACATATTATATCCATTTTACTTTTTAACACAAAATTTTTTAAAATATGAAAATAACACTGACATGTGTTACCGCTTTTCTAATGCCACGCCCCTTTAGCACATGAAGAAAAATTTTTCCTTCAGCACGGTAGAATTTTTCTGTTTTTTAGTCTAAGTCAGAGTTATTTAAAAGCAAAAGTAGAAAATCAAGCCAAGAATGTTGTGAGCATTGAATCATCATGTCTTGTCTTTATTCTGGGTCTTCCTTTAATCCGACGGTAACGTTTTGCAATTTGATCATTTGTAAAGTATTATCCTTAGATTTATTTGCCAATAAATCAATGATACTATTATTTTAAATTTGAATTGCGAATCTTTTTCTTTCCGTTATTTTTAAATTACTTTCCCCCTTCCCTCTCTCTTTACAAATCACTTACGGCCACTCTTCCACCATTGTTGACCACCACCAACAATATTTAAAGACTGTGTGGACTCCTTACGTCGCGTTGGTCACTTTTATCATCATTGTTTTCATCGCTCCCGCTACTACTACCACCGCTGCTCCCTGTGTTGTCGGAGCTACCTCCTTCCTCCCTCCAAGTATGTTGTCCTCCTCCTTCTTCTTATTAATTTTTTTTCAATTTATTAAAAAAAGCCTAATGCAGCCCTGCCGGTTGGTCACCGTCACCGACACTCGCTGTCTTTGCTGCTACCACGCCAAAAAAGTCCTCTACGCCGGCACTGTCTCCAGGTAACTCACTAATTAATTTTGGATAGTTAAACCCTAAACCCTAATTTATCTAATTTTAATTTATTATGTATTAAAAAATTTGCAATTAGAATATTTGTACTAAAGATTTAATTGTTTTTTAGATTTGGTTCATATATTAGTTTAGATTAAGAGTTTTTATTTCTGTTTTGATTTAGAATTTTTTAATTCTGTTTTGATGATTCTGTGTTTAAAATTTTATTTATGATTCTGATTTTGAATTTTGTTTTGATAATTCTGTATTTATTATTCTGATTTTTAATTCTATTTTTATGATTTTATTTCAAATTTTGTGATAATTATGTAGTTTGACATCAATTCAGTTGAAAAAATTGGCGACACTGAAGCTAAGGAGCAATATGACATGGTGTTGCTTATCCGAATGAATCTATAAGTGTAAGATCATTAATTGCACTGTTCTAATTTTTGTTCTAGTGTTGTTTGAGTTAATTATTTTCTGAGTTAATTAGTTGATTGTTGTTAATTATATTATCTGAGTTAATCTTAACTTGTTTATTTTTTGAGTTAAGTGTTGGCTTATTGTTTATTGTTATTAATTTTCTAAGTTTATTATTATCTGAGTTAATTATTTTTTGAGTTAATTAGTTGATTATTGTTAATTGTCTGAGTTAATCTTAATTTGTTTATTTCTTGAGTTAATTATTAACTTATTATTATTATTATTATTATTATTATTATTATTATTATTATTATTATTATTATTATAAATTTTGAGAATCCTAAATCCTAACCCTTCTCTTC
>NC_029781.3:68621860-68624575 GCF_000817695.3 Arachis duranensis
TATTATTATTCTAATTTTATTTGTAACACCCTACCATACAGAGCTTTACGCTTAAGTCGTAAAATAGAGGTGATGTGGTATTACAACCTCTAAAATAAAATGTATATATATAATAACAGAAGAATTATAATATGTTAGGAGTCTTGAAGAATATAGGAAATAAAAATCACGAAATAAAAGTGCAACGCTCGAAAAACGAGTTAACTTGCGTGCTAAGAAAGCTACAACTGTCAAGTGTAAAGTAACCTAAAACAGGAACAGAGAGTCAAAGATACAAAATAACGAGCTCCTAACTCAGCCTGTGAAGTCAAGACTGGCCGGAGAATGTACACACATATATACATATATATACATATCCAAAACCCAAAAGTACATAAACAAAATCCTGCCTCTCCATACACTCTAGGAGGATGAAAAAGAATAAGTTATGTGGAGAGAAAGCTATATATATATATATAAAACCCAGTAACCACTCCGCTTCAAGAGTCCAGACGCCTAACGAGATGCCTCTCGACCTGCATCTGAAAAACAACAACATAGTATGGAATGAGAACCGGAGGTTCTCAGTATGGTAAAAGTGCCACACACATAATATATAAGGCCTTGGGAATGCAAAGGCAATCCTAGAACGCCAACACTCAGATTATAGAGCTTAAAGTATTAAACAGAAGTCATAAAATGTGGTTTTCTAAGAGTACCTAAACCTAACTTAGTTTAATCTTACATCTAAGTCTCATATTGCCATTCCTCCATAGCTCCCACTCCATCATGCATTTCACAGACATTTAAACAGATAAAGGCAAGCACAAGCAGGTTACAAATACTGCAGGTAACAAATATACATTTAACATGGCAAGTACATTTAGGCACACCCAATTAAAGTACAAGTAAGGAATTCAAGTAATATGCATATAATGCATGCCTGTCCTATGGCTGATGAGGCTCATCTTTTAGTTATCCAGCCAACCCGACAAGTCTGAAAATACTTAGACTGTACCCCGACGTGCATCCCCAAGAGTCTACGCATAACTTTTTATCAAATAATCAATATTGCTCATCAATGGGGGTTACATTCCCGGGAATTTATAGTGCCCGGTCACACTTACGTCGTAGGATCAACAGAGTATCGAGCTTTCAACCTGGTACATGTGGTGGCAAGCCACGGTACTTTATTCAGGGAATCTCGTATCTCAGATCAATTCAAATTCATAAGCCATATAAATAATTTAATTATAATTCATCAACATCCACATCATTCTCAATCACATCTCATTCATCATCATACATAAATCATATTCAATCCTTATCCTTCATTATCACACCTCCCATTCCGTCCATCAATAGTTCCAATTCAAAACATAATTCATTCTTTTCTAAATGAATCGAACTTAAAACATACTCATTTTTTTAATAACTCAAAATCAAACCATATAACCTTTAAATCTAAATCTTTTTAAATAATCATATAAATAAAATCTCTAATTTTTATAAAATTTCGACAGCATCTTCTCTGATGCATGGGAATTTGTCTCTCAACAAATCTCCCTCGGCAAGTATACCGAATTATCGTCAAGTAAAAACTCACAATAGAGTGAGGTCAAATCCCACAGGGATTGATTGGTCAAGCAATTTTAATTGGAAGAATGCTCTAGTTGAGCTAAGCAGAAAGTGGATGGTGAATTGAAGAGAATTAAATGGCGGGAAAGTAAATGACAGAAAATAAAGTGCAGAATCTTAAATGGGGAATTAGAGTGATTAGCATGAAAGTAAATAACAGAAAATAAAGAGAATGGGTAAGATCAGAAATGGGAAAATCATTAGGTTCAAGAGGTATTGCATTCTCCGGATCAAGTTCATTCTCATATCTTCTTCAATCAATGCATTCATTGATCTCCTTGGCAATCTTAAGTGATTGAATCCCAATTCCTTGGCAATCCAATCTCTCTAAACTTGAACAATTGTCCAATTCTTTGATTTAATTTCTCATGAGAAGAGATGAGGTATGGTCACTGATTATACCATATGTATTTCCAAATCAAAGTGTTGGTAAGGTTAAATGTCACAATACCCATCCAAACCCCAATTTGGTCCAACATGAGAAAGTATTTCTAGCATGATCTCCTCATCCCTTTTCCAAGGCTCAGAGGAGATCCAATTATGGAGAGTTTCTTTCCCAAGATAACAATCCAATTAGATGAAGTTCAAAAGCTTTCTAGTAAGATCAAGAGAAAAGAAAGAAGAAGAATAATGAAAACTATGATTGATCCATCAAATTATAACAGAGCTCCCTAACCCAATGAAGGGGGTTTAGTTGTTCATAGCTCTGGAAAATGGAAATGAAGAAGAGGAAAGATACATTCTAACTCTAGAAGTTTCAGAAAAGTAAAAATATATAGAGTGTAGTTTTCTCCAATGTGCCAATCCCTTTTCTAGTTCAAAACTACTCCTATATATACTACTCTTCTTGGTCTTCTAGTCAATTCTGCAAGTCTTGGATATGGGACTTTGATCTTAAGTTGAAGCAGTTGGAAATCTTCAGTGGGCTCAGCTTTAGTTGCAGAGAGAAAGTGATTGGTGGATGGACTTTGGCTTGGGGCGTTAGTGGCGTTAACGCTGAGTGATATTATGGGTTCGAGAACATTAGTGGCAAACACTTTTCTCACTAACGTTCCCCCCATATGGCCCACGTTAACTCCAATGTTAGTGGTACTAACG
>NC_029781.3:68626553-68626737 GCF_000817695.3 Arachis duranensis
CACATCAATATAATTAAATTAAATTCAAGGATAAATTCGAAATTCATGTACTTCTTGTTCTTTTGATTTAAAAACATTTTTCATTTAAGAGAGGTGAAGGATTAATGGATTTTATTCATAGCTTTAAGGCATGGTTACATACTAATGATCATGAAATAAAGACACAAAACATAGATAAACACAT
>NC_029781.3:68627907-68628427 GCF_000817695.3 Arachis duranensis
CAGATCGGTTGCTAGTGGGAATGATGGAGCGTTGAATGAACTCCAACCATCCTCTAGTCACAGGCTTGAGATCCAATCTTCTTAGTTGAACTGGCTTGCCTTTGGAGTCTATTCTCCACTGAGCTCCTTCCACACATATTTCCATTAGGACTTAGTCCAACCTTTGATTAAAGTTGACCCTTCTAGTGTAGGGGCGTTCATCTCCTTGCATCATAGGCAAGTGAAACGCCAACCTCACATTTTCCGGACTAAAATCTAAGTATTTCCCCCGAACCATTGTGAGATAGTTATTTGGATTCGAGTTCATACTTTGATCATGGTTCCTAGTGATCCATGCATTGGCATAGAACTCTTGAACCATCAATATTCCAACTTGTTGCATGGGGTTGGTTATGACTTCCCACCCTCTTCTTTGAATTTCATGTTGGATTTCCGGATACTCATTCTTTTTGAGCTTGAAAGGGACCTCGGGGATCACCTTCTTCTTTGCCACAACATCATAGAAGTGGTCTTGATGGCT
>NC_029781.3:68628583-68628794 GCF_000817695.3 Arachis duranensis
AAAAAGCTTATGCTTTTACCACACCAAACTTAAAATATTGCTCGCCCTCGAGCAAGAAAGAAAAGAAAAGAAGAAGAAGAAAAAGAGAATATGGTAGAGAGGGAAAGAAGTAGTTTCGGTTATGGGGGAGAAGAAGGGGTTGTGTTGTGTGAAAATGAAGGAGAATGGAAGGGGATTTATAGGGATAGGGGAGGGGGGGGGTTCGGCCATT
>NC_029781.3:68629098-68629528 GCF_000817695.3 Arachis duranensis
CGCCCATGTAATGCATGTTTCTGGCGTTGAACGCCAGTTTCATGCTTGTTGCTGGCGTTTAACGCCAACTTGTCTCCTCCAGGCACATTCCTGGCGTTCAGCGCCAGGATGTTGCTTGTTTCTGACGTTTAGCGCCAGAATGGTGCTCTGTTCTGGCGTTGAACGCCAGCCAGATGCATCTTACTGGCGTTGAACGCCAGTCTGCGCTACCTCCAGGGTGAAAAATTTTTTTCTTCTGTTTTTTGACTCTGTTTTTAATTTTTTTTTTTATTTTTTCGTGACTCCTCATGATCATGTACCTAATAAAACACAAAATAACAATAAAAATAAAAATTAGATAAATAAAATTGGGTTGCCTCCCAACAAGCGCTTCTTTAATGTCAATAGCTTGACAGTGGCTCTCATGGAGCCACAAGGTGATCAGGTCAAT
>NC_029781.3:68631289-68648618 GCF_000817695.3 Arachis duranensis
GAAAATTTCTGAAAGGTTACCTTTAGAATAATTTAATTTAGCTTCTCTTAATTTTCTCTTCAGAGTCCTTTCAGGTTTTGGATCAACTTCAACAAGAGTGCCTTTTTCTCTGTTCCTGCTCATATGAAAGAGAAGAAAACAAGAAAAGAAAGAGGAATCCTCTATGTCACAGTATAGAGATTCCTTTATGTTAGTAGAAGAAGAAGGGGGTAGAAGAATGAAGATGGGGATTCGGATTTTTGGATGAAGAGAGGTGAAGAGAAGTGTTAGTATTTAAATAATTAAATAGAAGAAGAAAAGAGAAGGAAGATTTCGAAAATAATTTTTGAAAAAGAGGTTAGTAATTTTCGAAAATCAAAGACAAAATATAATTAAAATTAAAATTTAAAACAAAAAGAATTTTTGAAAAAGAGAGGGAGAATTTTCGAAAATTAGAGAGGGAAAAGTAGTTAGGTGGTTTTGAAAAAGATAAGAAACAAACAAAAAGTTAGTTAGTTGATTGAAAAAGATTTGAAATCAAATTTTGAAAAAGATAAAATTTTTGAAAAAGATAAGATAAAAGATAAAAAGATAAGATAAAAATTTTTGTAAGCATGGACTTTGGCTTGGGACGTTAGTGGCGTTAACGTTGAGTGACATTATGGGTTCAAGAACGTTAGTGGCAATCACTTTTCTCACTAACATTCCCCTCATATGGCCCACGTTAACTCCAACGTTAGTGGCACTAACGTGGCCACTAATGTTGCCTTACAAACCTTCGCAAGCGTTATTAGGACTCACCTTTCCCAATAATGTTGCATTGTGCCCCTAGCCCCCCCCACGTTAGAGCTCATGTTAACTAAGTTAACGTGGCTCTTAACGTGGTTATGTCTCATCTTCGCAAGCGTTATTGGGACTTACCTTTCCCAATAATGTTGTCTTGTGCCCCTAGTCTTCACGTTAGAGCTCACGTTAACTAAGTTAACGTGGCTCTTAACGTGGTTATGAATGCCATCCCAACGTTAGTGACAAAGGTGAGTGTCACTAAAGTTGGCTCATCAATTTCACTCCACGTTAACTTTCACGTTAGTGGTCTCAACATGACCACTAACGTGGGCAATGCAAGCTTGGTCCAACGTTAGTGACAAAGGTGAGTGTCACTAACGTTGGCATTGTTCCTTTCTTCCACGTTATAGTCCACGTTAACTTAATTAACGTGGCTCTTAACATGGTTCATTACCACATCTTGGAGCATTAGTGGTGATCACAATTACCACTAACGTAGGAGTCTTTTTTTGTCTCCATGTTAACTACCACGTTAATGTAGTTAACGTGGCAATTAACGTGGCTCATGATGGCTTCGAGGGCGTTACTGGTGTTCACTTTTCTCATTAACGCTGTAGGCTTATCCCCATTCCACGTTAGTACCTACGTTAACTAGGTCAACGTGGATGCTAATGTGGCTCTTCCTTGCTTCCTTTGTCCTGAAATTACACAAATAAAGTGCATCAAAGCTCTAATCCAATTCATGAAATCATGCATCATCCATATTAACATTCAATCTTTGCATACTTCTCATGAAAATAATGTAAAATTCACAATATTTGTCTAAATCAAGATGTAAGTGTTCTTTTACCTAAAACTTGCTTATTTTCTAAGAAAATACATGAAACTACACTAAAACAGAAAAGAAAATGTTAGTGAAACTGGCCTAAATGCCCTGGCATCACAACACCAAACTTAAAGCTTGCTTGTCCCGAAGCAAGTACTGAAACATGAATGATGAATGAAAAGGCAAGAGGAATGAATCATTATTGTAGAAGTTAAATCCTTAGTTTTATGGAGTTTCATGCATAGCAACTTAGGTTCATTCTTTTACCAGGTTTCAGACCTTTATCATACCTTGAACACTTGCTTACTTACATCCCTTGAGACTTCCTAGTTATTGATCTTTCATTCTTTTGTTTTCTCAAGATTTATTGCATTCTTCCTTTGGCTAAGTGCTCTGTAAGAGGGCGACTCTTTATGATAAGCTTTCAGTCAACACTCCCGAATTAGTTGGTTCAAGGTGCTAGGTGTTGAGACACCCCTAAGGACTTACTCCCTCAAGTTTCTTTCCCTCATACATACACACCACAGGCACATGGTTTGTTATTTTTCTTTCTTGAGACCTTGGTGTCCAGCACCTCTTTGGGTTACTAAGTGTTCTGTAGCAAGGGTTACTCTTGATAGTGGACTTTCAGCTGATAATCTCGAGTTAGTTAACCCAAGTTACCAAGTGATAAGGCACTCCTGAGAGCTTATTCATCCAAGTAAATCCCCTATACATGAATATCACAGACACATGCCTCTATCTTAAACCCTTGGTGCCTAGCATTGTTTCTTATTGGGATCTTATTTATTTAGTTAGTCTCAAAGGATGTGTTTCAAGCATAGGATTCAGGGTAGATAGTTGCCTTCTTTCCTTGTTTGGTGAACCAACTTAGCTTACTAATCTTCCTAACACAAACATATAGAATTTACTTCACAAAATAACTCCACTCTTGTTTTTCATAACATTTCTTTTCATTTGGTTTAAGGGACAAACATACAAGTAAGCAAGATGAATTTGAAAACCAGGGACACTAGACTAGTAATCATAGACTTAACAACAATGAAACTTAAATGCAGAATTGAAAATTCTAAACTACTATGGAAGCATGTTCTATTTCATACATGATTTTTCTTATTTAAAGCTTGAAAAGGTAGAGAACAAGGGAGAACTCCTACTTCCACTCTAAACATTATAATGCAGCAGAGTTTAGTGCAATACAACCTCTTATTGATATCTTATTTCTTTTCCGTCAGCATCCTTCCTGCCTTCTGGATGTAGATGTTTTAAGAGATTGATTGAATTCTTGAGAGAATTTGAGTGGAAGTTGTTTGTCCTCCCAAACAGTTGAGATCTCATTAGCCTGCATGTATACTTAAAAGTTCTTGGAATTCAATTGGTGTGTGAACACCAAACTTAGTTTCCTTCCTACTGAAATAGATTAAATTCATGCAAGGAACCTCATGTGTTTTTATTGAGCAATTGACTACAAAACAGATAGTAAACTATTGTTAGGTGGTTTCCTGATTGGTTGGAGCTAGTAACTAGTCAATCCAAGGGTTCAAATGTGCTCCTTAACACACTCCTTGATGGAGTACCAGCTTAGAATCACACATTCACCTTTGGATTGCTATGGTGTGGAATACCAAACTTAGCTCCTTGCAATATAGAGAAGCCACTTCACCCTTTTATTAAACTATTAGGAAGAGAAAATTACCTTTGGTTAGGTTGCCTCCCAACAAAGCACTTTTTTTAATGTCGCTAGCTCGACAGTTGCTTCCTTACAAGAATTCAAAATGAAAAAGGTCGTCTTATTCAAAACCCCAATTATGAAATCCCTTCTCGCCCACTTCACACCTCGGAACGCACCGTTCTTATAGAGAGAGAGAGAGGCGCTTTCACATCTTCTTAAGCCGAAATGAAATGGCTGGGGAGAGGGAAGGTTCCCTTTTTTTAGTTTTAGGGTACTCCGGGAAACAGATCCAGTGGAGACGGGATGGGGCCTGTAGCTCAGAGGATTAGAGCACGTGGCTATGAACCACGGTGTCGGGGGTTCGAATCCCTCCTCGCCCACAACCGGCCAAAAAGGTAAACTGGATAGTCTTGACCAATTTGAAAGATCATTTAATGTAGTTGAAATAACTGAATTTTGGGTTGTTCGATCAAGTAAGGGAAACTCAATGGAATTCATAACTGTCTAAATGTTTTTTTTATTATCTAAATATTCAAGAATTAAGACCATTCTAATGCCCCTTTTCGCCATGCATAAACTGAACCAACAACTAGGATAAGCACGAAAATTAAAGCTTCTATAAATACGGATATAGTTGAGATGGTACTTCAGTTTGGGGCCCTCCCCTGTGATGCCTAGGTAGTGTTTAAGTCTTTGTCCATTCACTGTGAACGTCCTCTTTGAATCTTCCTCCATGATCTCTATGTGTCCATAAGGTGAGACTTTTGTGACAAGAAAAGGTCCTGACCACCTTGATTTGAGTTTTCCAGGGAACAGCCTCAGTTTGGAGTTGTAGAGGAGTACTTGTTGCCCTTCTTCGAAGTTCCTTGGAGCCAGTTTGAGGTCATGCCTCCTCTTTGCTTTTTCCTTATAGATCTTGGTGTTTTCATAGGCTTGAGACCTAAATTCCTCCAGTTCTTGCAACTGCAAAATTCTTTTCTCACCAGCAGCAATGCTATCAAGGTTCAGCAATTTGAGAGCCCAAAAGGCTTTGTGCTCCAACTCCAGAGGTAAATGACATGCTTTTCCATATACCAGTTGATATGGGGACATTCCTATTGGTGTTTTGAAGGCTGTTCTGTATGCCCAAAGAGCGTCATCCAATTTTTTTGACCAGTCTTTTTTGGATGCTCCCACAGTCTTTTCTAAGATCCTCTTTAACTCTCTGTTGGATATCTCAGTTTGCCCGCTTGTTTGGGGGTGATAAGGTGTAGCAACCTTATGTTTCACCCCATATCTCATGAGGAGGGCTTCTAGGGGTCTATTACAAAAATGGTTCCTCCATCACTGATAAGGGCTCGTGGGACTCCAAATCGGCTAAAGATCTTTTTCCTGAGAAAGTTCATGACCACCTTGTTGTCATTTGTTGGGGTTGCAATAGCTTCCACCCACTTAGATACATAATCTACTGCTACTAGGATGTATTTGTTTGAATAGGAAGTTGGAAAGGGTCCCATGAAATCAATTTCCCACACATCAAATAATTCGAGCTCTAGGATGAAGTTTTGTGGCATTTCATTTTTCTTGGGTAGGTTCCCAGCCCTTTGGCACTCATTGCAGCCCCTCACTAGCTCTTTTGCATCCTTGAAAAGAGTGGGCCAGAAGAACCCACACTGCAATACCTTGGCTGCAGTCCTTTCTCCTCCGAAGTGACCCCCATAGCAAGAGCCATGGCAATTCCACAGGACTTCTCGTCCTTCTTCTTCTGAAACGCACCTTCTAAGAATCCTATCTGAACACTTCTTGAAAAGATATGGCTCATCCCACACGAAATACTTAGCATCATTAATGAGTTTTCTTCTTTGATGTCTGTTGATTCCTGGGGGGTAGATCTCCAGTTGCCTTGAAATTTGCAATGTCTGCAAACCAGGGTGCCTTGTGAACTAACATTAATTGTTCATATGGAAAGAACTCATTTACACTTGTTTCGTGTGTGCTTCTTTTCTCACAAGGGATTCTAGACAGATGATCTGCCACTTTATTCTCCACTCCCTTCTTGTCTCTGATTTCAATTTTAAATTCCTGCAACAACAAAATCCACCTTATCAATCTTGGTTTTGAATCCTGCTTAGGAAATAGATACTTAAGTGCTGTGTGATCAGTGAAATCAATTACTTTAGATCCAATAAGGTATGATCTAAACTTGTCAAATGCAAAAACCACTGCCAGCAATTCCTTTTCAGTGGTAGTGTAATTTTTTGGGTGTCATTAAGGACTTTGCTGGCATAGTATATGACATGTACCAAATTATTTTTTCTCTGCCCTAACACTGCTCCCACTGCAAAGTCTGATGGGTCACACATAAGCTCAAATGACAGGTTTCAATCAGGTGGGGCAATGATAGGGGCTGAGGATAGTTTCTTTTTTAAATTTTCAAATGCTAGCATGCATCCTTGGTCAAATACAAATGGGGTGTCTGACATAAGAAGATTACTCAGGGGCTTGGCTATTTTTAAAAAGTCTTTTATAAATCTTCTGTAAAAGCCAGCATGCCCGAGAAAGCTTCTAATTGCCTTGACATCGCTAGGTGGAGGTAATCTTTCAATTACTTCCACTTTAGCTCTGTCCACCTCAATGCCTTGTTTAGAAACCTTATGACCGAGAACTATTCCTTCTGTCACCATGAAGTGACATTTTTCCCAGTTCAGGACCAAGTTGGTTTCTTGGCATCGTTTTAATACTAAGCCGAGGTTATTCAGGCAATCAGGGAATGAATCCCCAAACACTTAAAAGTTGTCCATGAAGACTTCTATAAACTTTTCTACTATATCTGAGAAGATAGAAAGCATGCATGCTGAAAGGTTGCAGGCGCATTGCATAGCCCAAATGGCATGCGCCTGTAAGCAAACACTCCATATGGGCAGGTAAATGATGTTTTTTCCTGATCTCTTGGATCAACCACTATTTGGTTATATCCTGAATAACCATCTAGGAAGCAGTAGTAAGTATGTCCTGCAAGTCTTTCCAGCATCTGATCCATAAAGCAGAGTGGGAAGTGATCTTTTCTCGTGGATGCGTTGAGTTTTCTATAGTCAATGCACATTCTCTATCCCGTGACAGTTCTTGTAGGTATGAGCTCATTCCTTTCATTAGGCACCACTGTGATTCCTCCTTTCTTCGGAACTACTTGAACGGGACTCATCCATGGACTGTCAGAGATTGGGTAGATTACCCCTGCTTGCCACAGCTTCATGACTTCCTTCTGCACTACCTCTTTAATGGCTGGATTTAATCTCCTTTGGGGTTGAATGGAAGGTTTAGAATCATCTTCTAGCAGTATCTTGTGCATGCATAAGGCTAAACTAATCCCCTTCAAGTCAGCTAGAGTCCACCCAATAGCATCCTTATGCTTTTGCAACACTTGGAGTAATTCCTCCTCTTGTTCTTGGTTGAGAGCTGAGTTTATGATTACTGGAAAGCTTCTATTTTCTCCTAGGTATGCATATTTGAGGGTTGGTGGCAATTCCTTTAGTTCAAGTTTGGGTGCTTCTTTCTCTTCATTCTTTCCTTCTAGTGTTCCCTGGTCATGAACCTCAGCTGTTGCTACCTCTTCGCTCAATGTTGATTCATCTTCTTCTATTAGCTCCTCAATTTCTTCCTCCTCCAGAGTTTCTTGTAATATAGCTTCCACTGAATCCAACCTCATACACTCTCCTAATGAGTCTTGTGGGTAACTCATGGCCTTGAACACATTGAATATCATCTTCTCATCATGCAATCTAAGAGTAAGTTCACCCTTCTGGACGTCAATAATGGCTCCGGTAGTAGCTAAGAATGGCCTTCCCAAAATGAAGGATGCTTTAGCTTCCTCCTCCATGTCTAGCACTACAAAGTCTACTGGAAAAATAAAATCTCCCACCTTTACCAACAAATCCTCCACTATTCCCTGGGGAAATTTGAATGATCGGTCTGCCAATTGTAGGGCCATCCTTGTTGGTTTGACTTCCTCAATCTTCATTCTTTTCATCATTGCTGAAGACATCAGATTTATGCTGGCTCCTAGATCGCACAAGACCTTCTCCACTGTGATCTTCCCTATGATACAAGGGATTTGGAAGCTCCCTGGATCCTTCAATTTTTGGGGTAACTTGTGCTGAATGATGGCACTACATTCTTCGATTAACACCACAGTCTCGTTGTTTCTCCAGCTTCTCTTTTTAGTCATCAACTCTTTCAAGAACTTAGCATAAAGCGGCATTTGCTCTATTGCTTCTGCAAAGGGTATGTTGATTTGTAACCTTTTGAAGATTTCCAAAAATCTTGAAAACTGGCTATCATCTTCCTTCTTCTTCAATTGCTGAGGATATGGGGCTTTTGGAGGATATGATCTCAGCACTTCTTCTTCTCGATGTGTATTATGAGGGATGACTTGATCTTCTTTTTGTTCTATTTCCCTTTTGTCTGAATTCTTCGCTGATGGTATCTTGGAAGTCTCCTTCAATTTCTTCCCACTTCTGAGGGTGATGGCTTGGCATTCCTCCCTTGGGTTTGGATTAATGTTACGGCAGTTGGTTTGGCTAGGGATTTGCTTGAACAGGTAACCGATTTGTGCCTCGAGTTTCTTGATGGCCGCATCTTGATTTTGCATATTAGATCTCACTTCTTCTTGAAATGCCTTGCTATCTTTGACTTCCTTGCATAAACCTTCAAGTAAGGTTTCAATTCTAGAGAGTCTATCCTCAGAGTATGATGGTGGGTTTGGGTTATAAGAGTGAGGATGATCATGCTGGTTTTGATATGGATGTTGAGGAGTGTGGTTAGGTGGTTGTTGATATGATCTTTGTGATGAATGTTGGTGGACAGCATGGTTGTTAAGATTGTGATTTTGACGTGTCTGGTCTTGGCTTTGTTCTTGTTGGTTTCCCCACCTAAAGTTGGGGTGGTTCTTCCATCTTGGATTGTAAGTTTTGGAGTATGGATCATGATTTTGCCTTGGTGAGTTACCAACATAGTTGGCTTGCTCCCATTCACCTCCTTCCTCTGTGTTTACTCCTTCTTGGGTTGATGGTTGTGTGGTGATTGCTGCAACTTGGTTCTTCTCCATTTGCTTTGTGAGGTCAGCTAATTGCTTGGCAATCATCTTGTTCTGAGCTAGCAGTGCATCAACATGGTTCAGTTCCATTACACCTCGAGTGTAGCTCCTCTCAGAAGCATAGAAGTAGTCATTTTCAGCTATAGTCTCAATGACATCTATGGCTTCTTCAATGGTCTTTTTCTTGTTCAAAGATCCCCCGGATGAGTGGTCCACTACCTTCTTTGATTCATACGAGAGTCCCTCATAGAAAATATGCAGCTGTACCCATTCATTGAACATGTCCGGTGGACACCTTCTTGTCAAATCCTTAAACCTCTCCCATGCTTCGTCTCTCCTTTGGGAAAGACTCCAACCATTTAGACGCCTTGTCCCTGAGTGAAAAAGGGAACAAGAGCAATCTGTAAACATCTAGGTGGACGCCATTAGACTTCACAGTGTCACAGATCCGTAGGAAGGTGGTTAAATGTTGATTTGGGTCTTCTTGGACACTTCCTCAGAATGAACAGTTGTTCTGAACAAGGGTGATGAGCTGGGATTTTAGCTCAAAGTTGTTAGCATGTATGGTTGGCTTTTGGATGCTGCTTTCACAGTTGCCTGGGTCTGGGTTGATGTAAGATCCTAGAACCCTTCTTCCTGGCTTAGCATGATTCACATGGCCATCTCTGGCATGGTTATGAGCTTCTCCTTCATGGTTATCCTCCATGATTGTTTCAAATAATTCCTCCTCTTCCTCTGCTCCAACAACTCTTTGCCTCTTGCTTCCCTTCTTTTTCTAAAGAGGGTCCTCTCAGGTTCAGAATCAAAGGATGTTGTGGTCTCCCCTCTTCTACCTGTCATACAACCAGCACAGCTTACAGCAAGAAAGAAATTGTAGAAATTATAATAGTTTAAGTGGTAGTTAGTATGAGTGGTGCAAATTGTCAAACAGTTAGTAGGTTAGTGAACAGAATTGTAAATAATGCGGAAAAATAAAAGGGGAGATAAGGAAAGGGAAGAAGTAACTGTAATTGAAAGTAAATAGCTAAACAAAACGAATCGAAAGGAAAAAAATGCTCAATCTAGTGATCTTCCAACTTAATCATTGTTGATTCAAAATCAATCCCCAGCAACGGCGCCATAAACTTGATGCATGGGAATTTGTCTCTCAACAAATCTCCCTCGGTAAGTATACCGAATTATCTTCAAGTAAAAACTCACAATAGAGTGAGGTCGAATCCCACAGGGATTGATTGGTCAACCAATTTTAATTGGAAGAATGCTCTAGTTGAGCTAAGGAGAAAGTAGATGGTGAATTGCAGAGAATTAAATGGCGGGAAAGTAAATGACAGAAAATAAAGTGCAGAATCTTAAATGGGGAATTAGGGTGATTAGCATGAAAGTAAATAACAAAAAATAAAGAGAATGGGTAAGATCAGAAATGGGGAAATTATTGGGTTTAGGAGGTATTGCATTCTCTGGATCAAGTTCATTCTCATCTCTTCTTCAATTAATGCATTCATTGATCTCCTTGGTAATCTTAAGTGATTGAATCCCAATTTCTTGGCAATCCAATCTCTCTAAACTTGAACAATTGCCCAATTCCTTGATTTAATTGCTCATGAGAAGAGATGAGGTATGGTCACTGATTATACCACATGTATTTCCAAATCAAAGTGTTGGTAAGGTTAAATGTCACAATACCCATCCAAACCCCAATTTGGTCCAACATGAGAAAGCATTTCTGGCATGATCTCCTCATCCCTTTTCCAAGGCTCAGAGGAGATCCAATTATGGAGAGTTTCTTTCCCAAGATAACAATCCAATTAGATGAAGTTCGAAAGCTTTCTAGTAAGATCAAGAGAAAAGAAAGAAGAAGAATAATGAAAACTATGATTGATCCATCAAATTACAACAGAGCTCCCTAACCCAATGAAGGGGGTTTAGTTGTTCAAAGCTCTGGAAAATGGAAATAAAGAAGAGGAAAGATACATTCTAACTCTAGAAGTTGCAGAAAAGTAAAAATATACAGAGTGTAGTTTTCTCCAATGTTCCAATCCCTTTTCTAGTTCAAAACTACTCCTATATATACTACTCTTCTTGGTCTTCTAGTCAATTCTGCAAGTCTTGGATATGGGCCTTTGATCTTAAGTTGAAGCAGTTGGAAATCTTCAGTGGGCTCAGCTTTAGTTGCAGAGAGAAAGTGATGTAAGCATGGACTTTGGCTTGGGACGTTAGTGGCGTTAACGCGAGAACGTTAGTAGCAATCACTTTTCTCACTAACGTTCCCCTCATATGACCCACGTTAACTCAAACGTTAGTGGCACTAACGTGGCCACTAACGTTGCCTTACAACCCTTCGCAAGCGTTATTGGGACCCACCTTTCCCAATAACGTTGCATTGTGCCCTTAGCCCCCCACGTTAGAGCTCACATTAACTAAGTTAACGTGGCTGTTAACGTGGTTATGTCTCATCTTCGCAAGCGTTATTGGGACTTACCTTTCCCAATAACGTTGTCTTGTGCCCCTAGTCTTCATGTTAGAGCTCACGTTAACTAAGTTAACGTAGCTCTTAACGTGGTTATGAATGACATCCCAACGTTAGTGACAAAGGTGAGTGTCACTAACGTTGGCTCATCAATTTCACTCCACGTTAACTTTCACGTTAGTTGTCTCAACGTGACCACTAACGTGGGCAATGCAAGCTTGGTCCAACGTTAGTGACAAAGGTGAGTGTCACTAACGTTGGCATTGTTCCTTTCTTCCACGTTGGAGTCCACGTTAACTTAGTTAACGTGGCTCTTAACGTGGTTCATTGCCACATCTTGGAGCATTAGTGGTGATCACAATTACCACTAACGTAGGAGTCTTTTTTTCTCTCCACGTTAACTACCACGTTAATGTAGTTAACGTGGCAATTAATGTGGTTCATGATGGCTTCGAGGGCGTTACTGGTGTTCACTTTTCTCATTAACGCTGTAGGCTTATCCCCGTTCCACGTTAGTACCTACGTTAACTAGGTTAACGTGGATGCTAACGTGGCTCTTCCTTGCTTCTTTTGTCCTGAAATTACACAAATAAAGTGCATCAAAACTCTAATCCAATTCATGAAATCATGCATCATCCATATTAACATTCAATCTTTGCATAATTCTCATGAAAATAATGTAAAATTCACAATATTTGTCTAAATCAAGATGTAAGTGTTCTTTTACCTAAAACTTGCTTATTTCCTAAGAAAATGCATGAAACTACACTAAAACAGAAAAGAAAAGGTCAGTGAAACTGGCCTAGATGCCTTGGCATCATCCTCTAAAACTTGGACTTTGTCACCCTTTTCGGGTCCAAACCTGCATTTTTTTCAATTCAACATACCCTTCTTCATCATCATAACAATCACCGCAATAAATCTACCTTAGATCAACAATTATACTCTTACAATATTCGGATCTAACAACCAAAATTCAACTAAGAATCATAGTTCACAAATCCTAGGCTTTTAACACAAAATACCTCATTATCACAATAACCTCCACAATAGTTATACCTCAAATCAATAATTCACCAAATCACTAGTTAATCAACAAGCAGCAAACCAACCATGTTCATCAACAGGATACTAAGTATTAAATATACACATGCAATCCAACTTATCCTATGGTCATCTAGTCTAAGTTTTCACAGAATATTATATATTAAATGCAAGAAACCTAAACCATACCTTGGCCGATTCTCACGTAGCCACCAAAATAATTCACTCACAACAAACACAGCTCCAAAGCCCAACAAAATACTACTACCCAGCCTCCACCAAAAATTCCAACGTCAACAATTTCAAGCTCAAATTATTTATTCACAACCTAAGACACATTCATAACATATATATACCTAATTTAATTCCCAAATCACAAATTCAAAATATTTAGATAGAATTATTATATCCTCACCTTATCCAAGCTTCACATAAGTAAGAGTGAATATTTTTCTCAAGCTAATTGGATCCTTAAACATCAAAGAACAAAGAAATTCAATACCTCTACTTAATTTCCCAAAAATTGGGGAAGAAGAGGCTGAGAATAAAATAACGAGTTACCTATGAAATTGTTCAGGTAGAAATGTAGAGCTCGACGCGGTGGACGCGTGGTCACAAACAGTGCGACGATCGGAGCTCGGACAGAGAAGTTATGGCGTTCGGAGTTCACCGTAAGGGTTTACAGTGATTTTTGTTCTCTCCTCCCCTGTACGTACTTTAGCTTTGTTTCAGATGAAATGAGGGAGAAGAAAGCCTTGGGTTCATTTAATAGGTCGGTCTGGTTGGACCGACAGCCCAGTTTGGGCCCAGTTCAACCGGTTCGTCCCGTTCGGTCCAATCTTGGGCCGATTTTTTCAAAATTAGTGTCAAAATTCACGTTTCGATGAGCTCTATCCTAATTTGATATAATATTTGTGTTTCTAATCTTCCTTTTTAATAACTAATTTATTGACTAATTACTTACTAATTTAATCGGGGTTTACATCCTACCCACCTAACAAAGAATTTTACCCTGAAAATTCCAATTCAGTTACCTGAAAAGAGATGTGGGTAGTCCTTTCGCATATTTGATTCGAGTTCCCAAGGTTGTTCCTCGATACCAGCTCAACTCCAAGCTACTTTTACCAATGATACTTCCTTCCCACATAATTGTTTAACACTAGTGTCATCAATTCTCACCGGAACTACTGGAAGTGTTAGATCTTCTTTTATTTGAATTGGTTCTAGTTCTAGAACATGACTTACGTTAGGAGTATACTTCCGAAGCTGTGCTACATGAAACACGTCATGTAAGTTCGAAAGATACGGTAGTAAGGCGATTCTATAAGCCACTGGTCCAATTCTCTTCAGGATCTCAAATGGTCCAATATAACGGGGATTCAGTTTCTTAGTCTTAATATCTCTTCCCACTCCAGTAGTTGGTGTAACCTTTAGAAAAACATGCTCTCCTTCTTCAAACTCCAAAGGCTTTCGCCTTTAATCAGCATAACTCTTTTGATGGCTCTGAGCTATAAGCATTCGACTATGAATCTTCTTTATCTGTTCAGTAGTTTCAGCTATCATCTCAGGCCCTAACAAACTTCTTTCTCCAGTTCATACGAACATAGTGGAGACTGACATTTTCTGCCATATAGAGCTTCATACGAAGCCATTCCGATGCTCCCATGGTAGCTATTATTATAAGCAAATTCCACTAATGGCATATACCGATCCCAGCTCGCCAACTGGTCCAAAACACAAGCCTTTAACATATCTTCTAAGGTCTAAATAGTTCTTTCTGACTGACCATCTGTCTGAGGGTGATACACAGTACTCAAGCTTAACTGAGTCCCAAATGCACACTAAAAAGCTCCCCAAAACCTTGATGTAAAGCGGGGATCTCTGTCAGATATAATGGTAGAAGGCACACCATGTAACCTGACAATCTCTTTGATATACATTCGAGCCAATTCTTCCATTGTGCAACTTATTTGGATAGGAAGAAAGTGAGCTGATTTTGTTAGTCGATCCACAACTACCCAAATAGCATCACAACCAGAATGGGTTATAGGCAACCCTATCACAAAATTCATTGCGATAATTTCCGATTTCCATTGTGGAATCTCTAAAGGCTGAAGGGTCCCTGATGGTCTCTGATGCTCGATCTTAACCTTCTGACACGTTAAACATTTAGATACATGCAATGCCACATCATTCTTCATTCCTGGCCATCAGAACATCGCTTTCAGATCTTGATACATTTTGGTACTCCCTGGGTGAATTGAGCACCAACTCTTATGAGCTTCCTTCAAGATACTCTGTCGCATGTCTCCAACATCTGGCACAATAATCCGGTTCTTGAACCTCCACAAACCATCTTGACCTTCTACCACTCTCCACTATTTTCCCTGTCCAATTGCTGGTAATACCTTTCCTAATGCTTCACTATCTTGATGAGCCTTCAGAAGTTCTGATTTAAAATCATTTGAGATCTGTAACTGACTTAAACACAGAATTTTGGATTCTTCTTTAACTCCCAAATTCAAACCTTGAAATGCCTTCAGTAACTCTTCCTCTCGTAGCATCATCCAAGCTACATATAAAAATTTCTGACTCAAAGCATTTGCCACAACGTTCGCTTTTCCTGGATGATAATTCAATTCAAAATCATAATCTTTCAGAAGCTCCATCCACCTCCTTTGATGCATATTAAACTCTTTCTACTCAAAAAGATACTTTAAACTCTTATGATTTGAGAAAACATGAAACTTAACGTCATAAAGATAGTGCCCCCATATCTTTAAAGCAAACACAACAACAACAAGTTCTAAATCATGTGTTGGATAGTTCATCTCATGCGACCTTAATTGCTGTGAGGCGTATGCTACAACATTCTGGTGCTGCATTAAAACGCACCCTAAACCTTTTAATGACGCATCATAACACACTTCAAATGGTTCACTTAGTTCAGGCAATACCAACACGGGTGCAGTAGTCAATCCGTGCTTCAATTCTTGAAAGCTCTCCTCACACTCCGGAGTCCAGATAAAAGGCATATCATTCCTAGTCAATTTAGTTAAAGGTAAGGTGAGCTGTGAAAATCCCTTAATGAATCTGCGATAATACCCCACCAAACCTAGGAAACTCCTTATCTCTGAGACTGAAGTTGGTCGCTCCCAATTCATTACTGCTTCCACCTTAGCAAGATCCACAGCTATCTCCTGCTTACTTACCATGTGACTGATGAGCGGATAGTTTATACGCTTTTTGGGGGTAATTTCATGTAGATGTTAGTATATTTTAATTAGTTTTTAGTAGAATATTATTAGTTTTTAGGCAAAAATTATATTTCTGGACTTTACTATGAGTTTGTGTATTTTTCTGTGATTTCAGGTAATTTCTGGCTGAAATTGAAGGAGCTGAGCAAAAATCTGAGTTAGGCTGAAAAAGGACTGCTGATGCTGTTGGATCCTGACCTCCCTGCACTCGGAATGGATTTTTTGGAGCTACAGGAGTCCAATTAGCGCGCTCTCAACGGTTTTGGAAAGTAGACATCTAGGGCTTTCCAGCAATATATAATAGTCCATATTTTGCGCAAAGATAGACGACGTAAACTGGCGTTCAACACCAGTTTCATGCTGCTGTCTGGCGTCCAGCGCCAGAAACAGGTTACAAGTTGGAGTTCAGCGCCCAAAACACGTCACAACCTGGCGTTCAACTCCAGAAATAGCCCAAGCACGTGAGAAGCTTTAGTCTCAGCCCCAGCACACACCAAGTGGGCCCTAAAAGTAGATTTTTGCACCAATTATCTTAGTTTACTCATATTCTGTAAACCTAGGTTACTAGTTTACTATTTAAACAACTTTTAAAGACTTATCTTGTACCTCATGACATTTTCAGATCTGAATTTTATACACTTTGACGGCATGAGTCTCTGAACTCCATTGTTGGGGGTGAGGAGCTCTGCAGCGTCTCGATGAATTAATGCAATTGTTTCTATTTCTCCATTCAAACGTGTGTGTTCCTATCTAAGATGTTCATTCGCGCTGGTATAAGCTAGATTGATGGCGGCATTCATGAGAATCCGAAAAGTCTAAACCTTGTCCGTGGTATTCCGAGTAGGATTCCAAGATTGAATGACTGTGATGAGCTTCAAACTCCTGAAGGCTGGGCGTTAGTGACAGACGCAAAAGAATCATTGGATTCTATTCCAACCTGATTGAGGACCGACAGAAGATTAGCCGTGCTGTGACATATTGAGGACCGACAGATGATTAGCCGTGCTGTGACAGAGCATTTGGACCATTTTCACTGAGAGGATGGGAAGTAGCCATTGACAACGGTGACACCCTACATACAGCTTGCCATGGAGGGAACTTTGCACTTTTCCATGGATGGAATATTACATTACAGGAATAAATCAGACAAAGCATCTCCAAAACTCCAACATATTCTCCATTACTGCATAACAAGTATTTATTTTATGCCCTTTTCCCTTTCTTCACTGAACTTGAAAAACACTGTTGTTGGCATCTTGACTAAGAATAATAAGATAAACATAGCTTGCTTCAAACCAACAATCTCCGTGGGATTCGACCCTTACTCACGTAAGGTATTACTTGGACGACCCAGTGCACTTGCTAGTTAGTTGTGCGGATTGCAAAAAGTGTTATTGCAATTTTGTGCACCAAATTTTTGGCGCCGTTGCCGGGGATTGTTCGAGTTTGAACAACTAAAGATTTATTTTATTTCTTAGATTAGGAATACTTTATTTTTGTTGTTATAGAGTCATTAAATTCTGATAGGATAATTTCTTTTTAAAAAATTTTTTTCAAAAATATTAATTTTCTTTATCAATTTTAATCTTTTTCGTGAGTTTAGTGACTTGTTCTAAGTTTGGTGTCAATTACATATTTTATATTTTCCTTTAATTTTCAACTTTGTGTTTTTTGTTCTTCATTGATCTTTAAGTTGTTCTTGTTTATTTTTCTTGTTTGATCTTAAGTTTTTCTTGTTCTGTGTCTTTTCTTGTTTTTCTTGTGCTTTTTCAAAACATTAACTTTCAAAATTTTTTTTTTTTACTTTTATCCATAAATATAATACATCTTTAAAATCAACATTGAAGTTACTGCCCAATTGGCTGGAGCATTAGTAGTTGTTCTTGATAATTGGGTATCTTCTTTAAAATCTTTTTCAATCTTAAAAAAAATATTTTCATTTTTTATTTATTTTATTTCGTTTTTATTTGTTTTATTTTTACTTTATTTATAAAATAAATTTTTATAAAATAAATAATATCAACATCCATATCATCTCCTTTATTCCATCATGGAACTAAGTGGGAATGAACAGTCTAGGAGGACTCTGGGGTCATATGCTAACCCCACTACTGCTTCATATGGGAGTAGTATCTGTATACCCTCCATTGGAGTTAGTAGCTTTGAGTTGAATCCTCAGCTCATTATCATGGTGCAGCAAAGCTGCCAGTATTTCGGTCTTCCACAA